>NW_008678084.1:17643-54204 GCF_000695815.1 Acanthisitta chloris | reverse complement strand
TACCTGCTCCTCTGCTGACCCACAAGAGGACCACTGATGGTAGCATGAAAAATGCTTCCAGTAGGAGGCTGAGACACGGACTAACATCAGGATGATGACACTCCAGTATAGTCTTTTAATCACAAAGCTCATCTTTTCTCCTTTGGAGAAAAAAATAGCACTTTGCCAATTTCTGTGTCTGTTTCCCTGTAAGAAAAGTGGGGATATTGATACTTAACCTGTAGGAGTGCTGGAAGTTTAAATCCATGCACAATCAAATGCTGTGAAAGCCTTAAACAGAAAGTGCAAAGCAGGTGCTCAGCACTGTACTAAAAAGAATAATTACTATTCTTATACTGAAGTTCTGGTGAGACTGCTGGAGGTTCCCTGCAGAGAGGATGATCCTTGAGGTTTGAAGGATCTTCATCTGGACTCTTTTCTGCATTTTTTGTTGGTATCTGACTGTAGTAACTGCTGCTGTTGAGACAGAAATACTTCTTGGGAGGGTGCAGTGCCACAGGAAGGGAGGCACAGCTGCTGTGTCAGCACAGCCATGCATTGGAAGCTCATACCACACAGCAAAGTATGAGTACAGTATAGATCAGACTCTTCTGGAGAGGGCTTCACTCTCAGAAGCTCTGACCACCAGGAGACTACAGTAAGCAGTCAGTACCCCTAAAGGCAGATTCAGACTTTGTGCTGGAGGGTAGTGCTGGATGAGATACCAATAGAGCACTGCAACACCCTTGCCAGTCTCCATCCAGCTCAGCCAGGCAGCACAGAGTGCAATACCAGCCCATTCATCCTCCTTCCCCTGCCAGGCTGTAGGCATCAGGGCACAGAGCAGGGCAGTTGGGGGCAACAAGAAAGGAAACAGATCCTGCCACCCACCTTGCCTTTAACACAGCTGCACTATGCTCCTGGAGATCTTTAGCTCCCCCATCTGTGAGGCTCCCTGTGGGGGAAGCACACAAGTTGCAGGTCTTGGCCACACAGAACCATCAGGACTTCAAAGTTGGTTTCTGCTGGCTCCCTCCCAACTCGCCACCACTTCCCCTGTGACAGACAGGGTTGCATTTGCATTCTGCCTGTTCTCAGACAATATTGTGCCTTATGGGCCCTCTGCCAGCATCTGCTGCGGCTTTAGCCAGAGAAGACAAGAGCCTAAAATTCTACCTCGAGTTACCTTGAAGCCTGGTAGCTGGAAAATAAAGCAATGTCCTATTGTTCTAAAATCCCCCAACACTTCGTGTTTTCATAAACCTCTTGGACAATATTGGGGGTGGGGAAAAGAAAAAAAAATCTCCAGGGAAACAGCTGATTAGATTCTGGCAAGGCGGACCAAACATCTGCTTCAAACAAAAGACATCTGCATATTTCACATTTATTTTTCATAATTTACAGAAGCAACCTGCCAAAATTTAGCAAGGGAGAATAAACTAGCACATAATTAGCTAAAGTTTGCTTGCTTTAGAAGTTATTAGCATGAAGCCCAGTAGCTCACCTGGGAGGACATCAAGGAATGTAGATAACTACAGTTTGATTTTGTAAATTCAATTTTCGATCTGGTGTGCCAGGCCAAAAAGCAACGTTGCCATGCCAATTAACACACGCCAGCAAATGTCCTCATGTCCCCATGTCATACACTGTACAGCTGCCTCAAAGGCATTGATAACACTGTTTATTAAATAAGGATCGATTAGACACATTTTTTGCTCCAGTTTACGTGGTACAGCAGGCTGCAGGTTGAAGAGCAGAACAATACTTCTGTAAAATCAGGAGGAATACTATGTGCTGTGTGTACAGATGGTAGAACAAGTGCTGGGGAAGTGGGTATGCGAATTTTTCAAGGCAGCCAAAGAGTCTTCATTAAAAATGCAGAAAAAAAATACAGGAATGTATCTGCCCTCAGTTCCTTGATTGAATTTTCTCATCTGATGGGTCATTAGTACATTTGATAGCTAATACACTTCCAACTTTTAATAGAGTTAAGGGGAATAGCATGGAATCCTGAGGTTTTGAAATTCAGCTTTGTAATCAATAGGTGTTTCACTAAGTGTACTTACTAACTCAGTCTTTGGCCTGTAAGGACAATAAACAGAAACAGGCAGAACTTCAGGGTGGGAAATCCCACCTCTGATACAAATGGGAGTGGAAAAACTCGTGTTAACTCTGACACAGGCAGGGTTATACCCTGGAGTTGAAACAGGAGTTGAAGAAATAGGAAACGGCTTTCTTGCAAACCCCATATTAAATGCAGGTTCATAAGAGCATCTGCAAATCTTCTGGATGAACCTAGGTGGAGGTTTGCCCTTCTCTCTCCAAGGAAGGATTTATTGTTTCAGACACAAACCATGGGAAACTCACTCACTTGGCCTGAACTCTGCTCCACATTTCAGATTTATTTGAACCTGAATCTCAGAGCAAAACTCAAGGAGTAAAACCTTAACTGCCAAAAAAATTCTGTCAACCCCAAAGGAACACAAATTGCCAAATACAGCACAGCTCTAAAAGACATTTCAAGCCCCTTAATCTGAGCTTTATGGCTTGCACCTTTCCATAGTAAGACGAATCCAAGACTCAATCTCAACACCATGAACTTTGTGGGAGTCAGGGGGAATATATGAGTGAAATAACACCAGTCAGATCTGGGAGGGTTTTGTTCTAAGGTTTTGTATAGGAATGCTGATGGATATGGGCAACAATGGTCACAAGAAGACTGGAGTAGGAATCTCTTTCTGTGCCAGACTGAAACACTCTCACCTAAATGCAGATCAGCACTCTGAATCATGCCCATTACTATCTTAATATACTTTCTTTTTCCCCATGCAAACTTGCTGCAATTGAGTCATAGAATCAAACCCACCTAATTTCACTACATAAATGACAATCTCTAACATAACAATCTCTGTAATATTAAGTCATTCAGATGCAGCATTTGAAGTGGTA
The DNA here is from genome assembly GCF_000695815.1 of Acanthisitta chloris. Lineage (NCBI taxonomy): Eukaryota > Metazoa > Chordata > Aves > Passeriformes > Acanthisittidae > Acanthisitta > Acanthisitta chloris. Next base: position 51,276 of record NW_008678084.1, on the reverse strand, counting down.
CTAAAGCTGACTATTATAAAATCGCCATTTTGTATGCTGAGTTTCCCTCTCCTTCACTACCAGCACACTTCAATATTGTCATCTCCTTTACAAGTGAGGAAAACTGAGGCATATAGTAACAACATGAACTTCCCAAACACAAAATTCCCTCTTGGAAGAGGCAAGAACAGGACAGAGATCCCACTGCAGTACCAGCAGCAATTACAATATTATTTTTCTATAAAAATGTATCAAGAAAGGTACCGTGGAACTAAGTGACTAAAAGTCTGTGTTGACCTACACATAGTGAGAGATGTTCCTAATTAGAGACACTTAAAGTAAATATTCACTCATTTCAAACATGCACTTAGTTTTTGCTTGAAGAAATTCCTGATCTTGTTCATCTTAGTGAATCAAGACCACTGCTGTTGTTCTGGGTTTGCTAAAATAGGATTCCTACAAAACCAAACTGCTTCCTCCCAAACTACTCTTTTTAACTGAATGCTTTGAAATAAAAATATAATGCCAGTTAGAAACAGTTCACTACAGATATCAAACTGGTACTCAAAATCTTGGGACTTTTCATATTGCAGTGAGATCACTGGAATATTGATCTGTCAGCCAGTCTGCAAACAAGCTTGCATTTGTATATTTCAGAACCCTTCAAAGTTTCACATTAGAAGTTTTATCCAGATGTAGCCACTCTGAACAAGCCCCATCTGACTTGAAACGGTGGTCACTGTATTGGTGCTACTGAACTTTCCGCTAAAACGCAGACTTAACCTACTTACTGTATTTCAAATGTTCTCCAGCCACTTCATTTACCCACATTAAAACACTTCCAGTTTGGTCAACATAGCTGACCAACTTCCACTGCCTTGCTTGAAACTGCCCACAACATGAGCTCCTGCTGCTTGTTCAAACTGTTGAGTCTGCCTTGCTGAGAACTCCTTACAGCCACTGCATCTCTGTCAGGATCATAATCTGCAGAAGCACTGAAAGGTAGAAATAACATTTTTTTCTACTGCTCTGGACATAGTACAAGATGAGCAGCAACAGATGAGGACAGTAGTAAGCAGACAACATTGAGCAGTAGTAAACATGCATCCTCATCGAACGGATCTGTTGCAATGTTAATTGTGCCTGCAGTATCTTGCAACTAGTGGAACTGTGTGCCTGTGTGGGTCCTTTTCTTAGCATTACTTTTGAGCTCACTCACACATGTGATTTCATTCCCCTGATTTGTCATTACTCAACTTGTTCATTGCTTTTAATTACACATACACCAATTTATCATATATATTTTGTTATAAAGATTTAATTAAACATAAATTAATGCAGTTTAATGATCTTGCCAGTGACCAAAATTCTCCTGTGGATTAAACAGAAAAGGAGGCATTGAACATAAATTTGTACAGTAAATAAACAAAACATAGACAGCCTTCTAAAGCAGGAAGAAAAACATGGCCTACATGGCCAATCTATTTCAAGAATGTTGCAAATGGGAAGCATTTACTATTTTAAAAACATTAATCATATACACTCGCCATTTATTTACTTATCTGTGTTCTTCATGTAAATCTTTCTTGGAAGTGCATAAACTCTTTAGAATTATAAACAAAAAGTGAAGTCACATCTGGTATTTCACCTGTTTACACTGTAATTACTCAACTTTGCTGAAAGCTGAAGAATTAGAAGTCTTTCATTTCTATTTGCACCTTTGAGCTAGAACGAATCTATTTCATATTTCAGGATAAAAGCATATTAGTTACCATTAGATGAGGCAAGTTGCAAACCTGCCTATATGCATGCTCTGACCTTATGGATATTTGCTATAGGTTTCCTGACATTCACAGGACAGAATACAAATGGCAGTATACAAGTGCAGATATTCTCTATGCTTAGGTATCAAAATACTTGACAGACTAATAAATTCACATGCCAATATACGCTATGATAAGCTTTTGACCACATAAACCCTCAACATTGTGTCATTGTGCCATGTTTTATTTGTCTTGGAAGACTACAGATGTGGACAAGGCCAGAGAAGAGCTACCATCGCTCAGTAAAATATAAGTAGGAGCTAAGTAGGCTCTCCAACGCCCTGGCTATATGCCTTCTATTTTACCTCTTCTGGAAGCTGATTTTAGCTTACTTTTTCATTTGAGATACATTGCACAGCCCAGCAGTCTGCTGCTTTTCCTTAGTTTCACAAATAAATGGTTAAGTAATTTATTTATTTGTTTTTTGCACCTTCACAAGACTGGACAGGCTCTAACACAAGCAGAGGCCCTTTGACGGTAGCCAGAAATCACTTTTTGGCAGTCTCAGCCCCCTTACCCTACTTCTCCCAGGCCAGCACCTTGATTAGGACCAGCCTCAAACCATCAGCCTTTTGTCTCTTCCACACCATAAAAGCACAGCTTAGGAAGAATCTCCATTGTGCTTTGCTTGGTACATGGGATAAGCCAAGCTTTCTCAATGTGTGTCCAGAGAAGGGTAACAAAGCTAGTAAAGGGGCTGGAGCACAAGTCCTATGAGGGGAAGCTGAAGGAGCTGGGGGTGTTTTGTCTGGAGAAAAGGAGGTTCAGGGGAGACCTACCTGACAGGAGGTTGTAGTGAGATAGGCGTTGGTCTCATCCCAAGCAATGAGCAACAGGACAAGAGGAAATGGCCTCAAGTTGTGCCAGGGGAGGTTTAGAATCATAGAATGGTTTAGGTTGGAAGGTACCTGAAGGATCATATAGTTCCAATCCCCCTGCCATGGGCAGGGATGCCACCCACTAGACCAGATTGCTTGAAGCCCTGCCCAACCTGGCCTTGAACATTTCCAGAGATGAGGCACCCACAACTTCTCTGGGCAACTTGTGCCAATGTCTCACTACTCTGTGGGTCAAGAACTGCTTCCTAATTTCTAATCTAAATCTCTCCACTTTTAGTTCAGAATGGTATTAGGAAAATCTTCTTCACCAAAAGGGTTGTCTAGCACTGGAATAGGCTTCCCAGAGAAGTGGTTAAGTCACCATCTCTGGACATATTTAAAATACCTGTAGATGTGGAACTTGGAGACATGGTTTAGTGGTGGACTTGGCAGTGCTGGGTTAATGGTTGGACTCGATCTTAATGATCTTTTCCAATGTAAACAATTTTATGATTTTACAAGAAATGTGAGAAGAAGCAGTTACTAGTGATGCACCCTGCTGACATAGTACAGACCTTTCAGTGATGCCATACCTCTGTCCTCCTACAGAGATGTCCTTATTTACTTGCCATTTGAAAGTAGAGAAGCCATTAATAAAAAAATTAGTTTCCCACTGTGAAGGAAAACATTTTTATGAGCAATTAATATTCTCTGCTCTTACACAGACTTAGAAAGAAAGCCACACACAAGTCCAACATTGTTTATTTTGTTCCCTTCCTGGAATTTCGATCAAAGCAAGGCCAGTTTTCAACTCATGCAAGAAGAAAATGAAGTAATGAATAGCTGCAACATGGTCAATGTGCCCTTTCTGCATTGGTGCAACAAACCCAGGTGAATAGCAGTGGTCATCCTAGAAGCCTTCTCACTATAGGCAGCAACAAAATGGCACAGACAAGAGAAGCAGTTTGCTAATGACTAAAATGCTTTCTGGAGATTATCTACAAAGGCAGGTGTGGCTGAGCCAAACACACAGAAAAGCTTCACGTTATACATCCTTGCGGTCTTGTATTCTAGGCAGAGTTTGAGACTCCATGGGTTACGCAAAGGACCTGCTTTTATATAATAACAGGCACAAAATTTGGCAGCTGAGTATATAATGACAATCTGAATTGCCATACGATCCTCTCCCAAACTCCTTTGGTCACACAGAGCCTGGAAATGTACTTACAAATGTTCAAATGTCTACCGTAAAGCCCACGAAGATCCTCTGCAGCATCTCATCATCATGCACAACAGTAATTATTGTTTACTACTCCACTGCATACACAGAGCCATTGCTATGCTAAGGATATGTTGAAGATACAAAATAAGGCAAAGACACCTTTCCAGAGTTAGCACTGGTCATCTTGGAGCAGGGTTCTAGTCTGTCTTGCCAGCAGCAACAACAGGAAAATTCAAGAAGCAAAGCCAGGAAGGTTCCAGCTTTCCAATTTCCCTCATCCAGCAAATGCATTTAAGACCTAAAAGTGAGGGAGAAAAAAATAATCTATTAATGATAAGAACCATGCTGATCAGTTAGGTGCTATCTTTTGCACTTTTTCTCTGGAAGCACTGGGCTAAATTGCCAAGATTAATAAAAAGGGCAGCCAGCTCTCTTTTGCAACTTAGCAGCTGTCTCTATTGAGAGACGATCCTCTCAACGCCATTTCAGCTGATGCTCAAAGGTCAACTCCAGTTTAAAAAGAGGATGCAGGTACTGCGCTGTGTTCTTCGGGAAATGAAGTGACCAAGGCTCAGATCCTCTGAAATTCAGCTCTTCCTGACCAAAGGATAAGAACATTAAATGCATCTATATCTCACTCTATAAAAACAGCACCTCCAGGAGCAAAAGGCCTTCTCATGTGACAATCTGATTCTGGTAAGGGTGTCATCTGTTCATAAATATTCCTTGGAGATTTGCTATGCAACCACTGATTTGAACCAAATCTGGTTGGACTACAGTATTTTCATCACAACATCACAAGCTGCTGTTGCAATATACATAGAGCTGAAACAAAGAGGATTTATTTTTCTATTGAAAGATCTTGTTTGGTCAAACTTAATAAAAACATCACGTATTGATATTTCCGTAAGATCATAAAGTGAAACGGACAGCAGCTGAAGAAGAGGACAATGGTTATGCCAGATGACAAAGTGATATAGTCATCATATTCATCAACACCAACAGCAGCCAGTCACTTCCCCCCCTTTGCTGAATTATCCATGAAGGACTGTTTTAATGATAACAAGAATGTGTTAAAAGCACATGCTTCAGTGGCAGTTCAGAACAGGAAACTCCAAAGCCCACATCTGAAGATGGGACAATTGAAATCAAAACAAACCCAAACTTGCTAGGCAGTACTAAAAGGTGGTGAAAAAAAAATCCAAAAATATAACAGTGTGATAGAGGGAAAAAAAAGTAGATTAAATACTAAAAAGTAGGAGCAAGTTTGACAATAAAAACATACTGCATTATTCAGACTTGTGGAAGAGTGTGTGAACAGAAGTGATGACAAAAGCTACATAATTCAATATGATCACTTGAAGGGTGGGAGGCTTTGCAAGCAAACACACTACTTTACAGCAAAGGAGAGTCTCAAAACATTTGAAATAAACATTGAAATTTTACACATTGAGTTACAAGCTTGTTTATAGGCTTCACGTGGTCTTGTTTCTTTGTAATCCTGAGAAGTCAGACAGCTGCATTGTGCACATGGCATTTTCAAGTGACAATGGCATTTTCAAAGCTGAAATCTGTTCAACAATTTGGTACTTGGGTGTTGGTTTTGAGACAAAAGCTTCCATATCAATCCCAGTTAGAGGGGAAAAATCATACCTAAGGCTTTAAGGACAAAGTCATTGAAAAAGGGCATGTCTTTTTAACTTTTATTTCCAAAATGATGACAGGTTGACTTATTTATCATTATAAATTATTGTAAGCAGCTGCTTATGTGATGTAAACTCGGGATGTACAAGGAGAAAAAGGCTACTTGTTCATTTTTTTCCAAGCTTCCAAACAAGGTATGGCCAAAAAAAAAAGAACAGGTGAAATAAAGTCAGTTAAGTAAAAAGCAGAAATTTTCATGTTTGGATATTTTAGTTTATTTTTTAATGTTCATCGGTCTCATTTCTCCTGCTTTACAGCAACTTCCCAAGTATCACATCAGCCATGCTAAAGGCCCTCTTGCTCTCAGCCATCCACCTCCCCAGAAGGAGTGCATGTCTTGGGGGGGAAAGGGAGGGGGACTACAGAGCAGCATAAGAGGTCAAAGACACTCCTGCACTTGGGTTTTCTCTGCTGCTTTTCCTTCACAGCTCCTTCTGCCATGAAGTTACTGTAAAGTAGGGAGCAAAAGTACATCCTCTGTGGAAAGGGTCCAATTGCAGCTTGGTCTTGCAAAAAAAACTCCTCTAAAAGTCAACCCTGAAGCACACATACGTATTTTTAGTCCCTTTCCCTGCACACCCCAAAACTAAGAAACTTGGGGCCCAATCCAAAGCCCACTGGTGGGGCTCATCAGCTGCAAGAGGCTCCAGACCAACCTGAAAAAACAAAATGCTTTTCTTCAGACTGAGAAGCATATTGATGTTTTCCTACTTTTTTTTCAAGCCTCATCAAAACCACAGGTGTGGGGAAAACTGTTACTAAAGCAGTAACAAAAATATGAAAGACTACTTCACCTGTGGACCTGGGATGGGGTTTTTTGTTTGCTTTATTAACCTTCATATTTGTTTTGGAAGCACTAGAAATACAGAGAAAGACAAGATAAAAAGGATTACCTCATTACTGTCATGATCTCACTTTTTATCAGAGCCACTTAAGTCTTGTGCAAGGCCTAGGGGCACTCAGGAGGAGGCTGAAATTCTTTAGTGAGGAATAAGTAGGGAAAAAAACAAATTACAAATTAATTATCTGTAGCTTGTGCCACTTCTTCCAAAGAGCATTTCATGTTTGGGCCTTCAAACAAGGTTGCCTTTCATTGGCAACAGAAATCTCTGTATGAGGTCTGTCAGACCTGCCTTTGAGACATTTTGTTTTGCTCTGCAGCAATTCTTTCAACCTTAAGTCACCAATCTCTCCCCCTGTAAAAATACTTTCTTGCAACCTGTGGTGACCCCTCAGATTTTACCCAAACTTCGTCTAGCTCTTAAATAACGCGACATATTGTTGAAACACTCTCAGAGAACTTGTGGCATCAAGGGGTACATTTTTCCAAAACCACAGAGGGAATATCTCAGGGAAAGCCCCACTGCCAAAAGGGCTGTGGACATTTTGGGAGTCAGTCAAGGTGAATATTGCTACACCTTGCTCTCTTTGCATTTCACTGAACACCTACTCTCAGCCAAGACAGCTCTCTCCTTCTGATCCATACCCAGTGGGTCTTGTGATCTCCAGTGAGCAAATCTGCTCCATACTCTTAACTAAGATTACCTTGTGTGTTACACTCAAGGAGCATTACTCTTAGTTAGGAACAACAGGCAGACACTCTGCTGTGCAGCAGTGAAGGAGTTCAGAAACGAAGGTAGAGAAGTTCAAAAAAATGTTGCCGTTATTTCCCTTGCAGGTGATGGAAATAAAGTGCTTTCTGTGGCCTGGTTTAATTTCACATCAGCCACACAAATTTGTCAATAACAGAAGCCAAAATAAATTTTCTAAGAGCAGTAATCAAAAGCCCATCAAGGTTCATACAAAGACTGACTTCAGTAAGCTTTGGAGCAGGTCACAGACAAACATAGAACTTGCAATAAATAAAGACAAACTTTAGTTTAGGCCAGACCTATTAAGAGAAACTTGCAAACCCCAAATTTGTGGAGCACTTCTTCCTTTGACTCTTTCAGGACGATGCACTGGCCTTAGGGAACAACATCTTCATACAGTACTGTATTGTAGAGCCTGTGAGATTCACTGAGTGGTTCTACAATCACCTGAAACTCTCCTCTGCATCACAGGGAAAAGGAAACGAAGGTTCAGTCTTTTATACAGTAAGCTGCCTGGAGAGCAAGCAACAAAAGGCATTCACTGAAATAGGGTAAGACTGAAATTACTACAACTTTCACCATGCTTTGTCCTCCTCTATACAATCCTCCAGGTCCCTTACACTGTTAGACCAAAACAACCTAAGTGGGGTAGAGCAAATACATAATAAAATATCAAGCTCAGGATTGTCAGTTTTGATAATTCATTGAAGACTTATTTAAACTTCTCTGGACACAAGAGTCACCTTTAGAATTACTCCCTCAAAGCTTTACATTTGTGTTCTGCTTTAGATGTTTAAGCACGCTTGCACTATTAGCCTGAGAGCTCAAGACCAAACAGGCAAAAGAGGTTTTAAGATGATCATATACTCTAACTTGACATTTTATTTCTTCACCAATATTAACTTGGTGCCCTAAGTCCATTTCATCTTTCTTATACAGTGACTAGGCAGGCAGGAGAGCTGTTTACAGACAGATTTGTGAGGTCTTTTTGTGCAATATATTTTCCAGCACACCGACTGGAACACTCTTCCAATGTGATATTCGGGGGAAGTGTATTGTAGTGCTCCAGGGCCAGATTTACACTGCTACTTTGGCACCTTGATACTTTTGCAAAGATGGCCCAAAGTGGTTAATAATGGAGAAAAATTCACTCTCAGCCTTGATCCCAAAACAGCAAGACAGAATTTGCCAGCTTCTAACAGAATGAACTCCTGTAGTCAAACAAGGTTTTTTACACGGGTATTTTTCTTAATTCAGAAACCACTTTCGTGCATCTGATTTTCAATAGTCTCTCATATCCCTGAGTATGTATCTGTATGTGAATATATCACAAACTCAGTCATTCAAAAATTAGATGAAGCATCTCTTTTCTTGTATTGGATAAGGGAAGGTATAACTTCATGACCATTTTTGATCCCACTGAAACCAGTAAGGTTTTGTTATTTGTTTCAGTGGGAGGGGAACTCTCACCTTCAGCAGAGGATTCTGATCACAACTTTTCCCTACTCCCTCCTTCCCCTAAGGAACTATTCATCTACTGGCATGCCATAAACACACTTTTGCATTTATAACAAATTATCCAAGGCAATAGCAGAATCTTGTGTGTTCTGGAAAAACCATTGATTTTCATCAGGGAGACAATTTTGGCTGAAGTCTAGAATACAGGCTATTCTTTGGCACCAGGTATTTGCAACACCTTTGTGAAAATGCAAACCTGGGATACCTGCCTAGAATGGCCCAAGAAACATTTACCTTACTAATAAAAACAGAGGCTCACTTAACTATTTCCCCTAAAGGGCAAGTATTTATCTAATCACATCTGGAATCCTTTCCAACTTGGTTCCTGCAGCTAATGCTGCTCTGTCATGATCTGATGGTTTAATCCCAGTTATCAAACTGCTTATTCTAGCTGATAATAAAAAAATGTGGACAAATACCTGCCTGTCAGTGCCCCAACCTCAGAGCAAACACTGTGAAGTGGGCCCCCTGCTTTCTCTAAACAAACAGGGAACACCGTTTGGAATTCAGAGTTTCAAAGACAAGCTGCCAGATCTAATGAAAGTATTGGCAAATTTATGAGGGTGGGGTTTTTAATCCCTAGACAACAAAAAAACCCCACAAAAAACACGGTTTTTAATCCCTAGACAACAAAAAAAAACCACAAAAAACAAAACAACAAACCCCAGCCTTTGGAAATCTAGTGTTTTTTTTTTACTATGCACAGAGAAGTTCTTTTCCATGGTCTCAGCAGACAAAATATGATACACACATAATGCATACACATAATGTCTTGAGCCAGCTGTGATACACTTTCACTCAAAATGTTTTTAACAAAAACCAATTTGTTAACAGATGCATCAAGTTCTTCATGATTTTACAGTGAAAAAAAAACCCAAAAAAAACAGTTCCAAGTCTTCATTTCCCAATGTTTCATTAAAACCAAATATTTTTAGATCCAAACGATAAAGCTTTGCCAGCAGCCTCTGCTGACTAATAAGCCATTTTCTGTTGAAAACACAATACTGATGTGAAAATTGCCAACTAGCTTTTTTTTTCAAAATTATATTTATATAACTATAAATAAAACAGACATACCAGGTAGACAACACACCACATGTGAAAACAAATTGAACTCAGTATAGCAAGAGGTTTCCATTTCCATCAGCACAAACTTGAACCTTGTCCACACATTCCACAGCATGGGCCTGGATGGATTTGTGAAAATCCAACTGCACAGCCCAGAAGTAATCCATAGCATGATTCATTCCCTGCCGAGCCATATGAATGTGTGCTAATTTGGCTGCACAAGAAGATAATCTCTAAAAATCACTGACTTCAAATAAAGTCTGAAATGTTAATTGCCGAGTTTAGACTTTTGATTTCTGGCCCCATGTAGAATTCTTATTTCAGACTTCAAGGCCAAGGCCATCTTTTATTATTCACTATCCTGTTTCCAGCATGTTTTCCCTCATAGATTTTTATCCAATTCATCCATCACAAACAGACATGGAAAAGACTAAGGAACTACTGCTTGGAGGCTCCACTACAAATGCTTTGACAATAGGTCAGGTCTCAATTCTCTCATCATGCCATCCCCTTTAGACCCAAGATGTGGAAACTAACGAGTTATAACATCATTGTGAAAAAATAAGCAGGTTTCTATTCAACATAAGAGATTCTCTGGTCAGAAAAAAAATGATAATTTTCCACCTGTTCCACTATTAATTATTGTTACTGGGGAAGCCAGATAAAAATGGGAGCTCTATTCTTTTTGCTACAGAGGTTTAATTACTAAATATAAGACAAGAAGTACATCTTAGAGCTCACTTTACCAAAAGTCTTTTGTTTATTAACTCTAGAGAAGCACCACTGGATTTTAAATGACAGTATCTACTATCAAGATGATTATATGAGGTCATCTATTGATAGACAGGACTCCTTCCCTTCCTCTCAGACAAACAGCACATCTAATTGTAGGTCCCACACTGAATGACCCCCCAGAGGTCAGGAGTCTACTCCTAGAAAAGGGTAATCACACATTTTTGGATGTTCCTCTCAGTAACTCAAGTGCAATTCTGCAAGAGGGATGCATCCTCATTCCTGTCTCAGGAGCATTGCTGGCTGCTAATCCTTTTGGCCCCTAATCAGTCAGCATAGAGGCCTCTGCAATGTGAGGAACACAATGCGACCTGTCAGTGCCACTGCTGTTCAAAGGGATGAGGAAAGTCACAGCAAGAACAGGATTTGACAACTTTGTCCCTCCATTTACGGATAGAAGGTGGCTGTCAAGGATCACGGTTACAGCTGAGTGTTCCCACCCTACAGGCCAAGCCTCTATGCCACCAGTCCTGGTCCCCACCTTCATTCCCATCCGAGGGCTCAGATTGCTTTGGCTCTGTTTGTTTTGCTGGGATAGTTTCCTGCCATTTTAGTGCAAGCACCCAAGCTGAAGCAAGAGAAACAGCAGGAACACATGGCCAGGAAGTATCAGCAGGCTATTAGATCACCTCATCCATCTTGTGGTACCTCATCTGTAACTGCCTAAATTAGAAATACAGTCTCTTTAGTCCCATACATAATCAAGAGAGAAAGACTCAGACAGAGTGTGATTCAAAATGCCTAGGGTTAGTCCTTTCACAGCAGCTTTCAGAATGGAAGCTTCAGACTTCCCCAGAAGAAGCCTGTAGAGATTAACCTCTAAATTTAGGACTGTAGATCCAGGCAGAATGATTAGTCTCTAAAGAAAACAATTCTTGAGTCAATTCAATCCAATGCTACCAAGATTTACCTAAAGCAGCCAAAATGAAACCAATGCCTAAAAAACCACATCAGGGAACCTCAGGGCAGGAACAACAAAGGCATCTATAATCTTCACACAGGGTAGTGACATCCTGGCAGCCATCTGGCAGGAGAGGACTCAAGTCTCTCAGACCTGCTAATACCTATTTCCAGCAGCATTTACTCACAGAGGCAGCCGCTGCTCATTTGGCTCCTGGGGCTTCATGGATTGCCTCACCTCTGATGGGGCCAGAATTTTGAATTCCAAGTACATTTTCAGGTAACACATCAGATCACCTGCTGTTAGAATAACACACAAAAGGGAAAGGTATGGATTAGTTTGAGACGCACCCAGACACAGATGCCAGGACTCTGCATTTCAGGTAGATCAGTTCTCTATTTTTTTCTTGCTGTTAACAATGAGCATGAAGAATGAGTTATTTGACCACTTCTGAAGGATGTGCTACTGGATTTAAGGAATTCTATTAATGGCTTTCATTTTCCCCATGCTCATCCTAGCAATGTGTGTGCAGATCACAACAGAATGGCAAGGTCTGAAACACCATAATAAAGCCAAATCCAGCATCCAAAAGTCCTTGACCTTGGTCCAAGCCTCAGCCATTTGAGTCAATGGTAAGACTCCTGCTGGGGTCAGTGATCTGTACTAATAATCCTCAGTCCTTTCTGGCAATCAGCACCCAAACATGCAGCTCTGATCAGAAGAGGACCAAACACTGCCATGCAGTCCAAGCCCTATTTTGAGATGCAGTACACACCACCACCAATTACATCTTCTTTACTCTCCTAGGAAGAACTACAAAGAGTTAGGTTGTGGTGGATTGGTTTACTTACAAGCTTAAGGTGAGCATCTTATGAATGGCCAAGCTTTTGCTGAGTAATATAGACATCATGCAAGACGACTTACTATAAAAACCTTTAGACTACACCATACTACTGCTTCAAAAACAGTGGCAGCTATTTGACAGATGCTCAGAGGTTCAGAATTTCAGAAGTAGATCTAAAAAAGGCAGATTAATGAGCAGATGATGGTGATGTAGTAAAGTTGCACAATAAATGAAACTTAGCAGATGGCTCTGCAACTATAAAAATCTCCAGATTACTAGATTAGGTAGACAGAAAGGACAATCCCTTTATTTTCTTGAATTATTTCTGCCTTTCCCTTATGACTTTGGCAGTATTGCTGCTATCTTCTTTTTAAATAGTGCAACTTTCCAAATTTATTTTGCCTTCTGCTTTAAGCATAATAGATCTCATCAGACAAACTTTCTACTCTATCAACATGAAGGAAAACATTAGGGTGCACATTCGGAGCTGCATATGCACAGCCCCATGTTTCCTAGGAAACAAGCGATTGCTCATCTCTGTGCTGAAACAAATTGATGCATCGGTTTTGGCTTCCTACAAACATTAGTATTTTGATTCAGGACAGAATCCCAAACACCCTCAGCATCCTATCAGTTGTGATTGCCATCATTCTGCTTCTGCTGCTTATCAGCAGTGGAGAAGATACAAGCCTGTATTAGAGCTGCTAAAGATAAACTCTGCTAAGGCAGTGGCGGTGCAGACCTGAGGACAGGCAATCAGAGCCACCATCAGTGCTCCCAGCCCAGGGAGCCGGCAGAGCCATATGCATCCCTGGGTGCTCCTGTGCAGCCATCTGGGGAGGAAGGAAATTAGTGCCTCCCACTGCAGCACCTTCTGTTGGCTGCTCAGAGATGAACAGGAGTCAGAAAACAGGAATTTTGGCTGTGGATTATCTTTGACTGACCAGCTCCAAGTTTAAAGACAGTCATTCTGACACACACGGATGCTCCCTTGGGCATTTCCACATTGGTACAAAAGAGACTGGATTTCTCTCTCCTTCTTTCTCCAGGAGTTTCCTCCCTTTAACTTTATTTATTTTCACAATTTTATGGGATTATTTTTCTCTTCAAACCATGTTCCAAAGACAACGCTGATGTATTTCAAACTAACATTTTACTTCAGACAATTCCAATATTGATGTAATGCTGTGTTCCTGGAACCTAACTCTTAATAGCAGAGTTACTGCAACATTAGGATAAACGCTTGTGACAATGTGACCCTCAACACCAATACCACAGTAAATAGAACTCCGGCTGATTCCACAGAAAGGGCTATTAAGGAATACATAGACACATTTCAGATGTTCTGCCATTTCAGTCTGTCAGTGGCATGTACATTAGGAACTCAGCTATCAAAATCTAAATTTTCTGAAAACTCCCTGTCATCTGAAAGATGGTCATGTCCCCTGACATCTATTAATTGCACTGAAAATTTCCTCATTATTCAAAATGTCGATTATATGAGCTTATTCAATGTCTCCCCTGACGTTTGGATAATCGAGGTTGTATTGCATACGGGCCATTCTTCAAAATCTTCGAAGACAATTGACTACCCTCACGAGTAAAGGTTTTCAAGATCAAGCCATATAACACGTACGAACAGCATTCATCAAAAATAACTTCAAAATAATTTGTTGTATATGATCAAGTGTTAGTATCAATAAATGGGCATCATGGTAATAAGGCTTGAGTGTATAGCATAGGTCTTTGCTAATATAGCATTACTAATACTTGGTATTGATCTGCCAGCCAATCTGAAACCTCTTAAGCAACGTAACTGCTTTTTCTTTAGAGAATGGTAGTATAAGTTTCACAAAAGGTTACTTTACAGAAACGTGATAGTCCAAAATTTTCTACTACTTCTTCTTCTCTTTAACTCTTGCATGAGTTGCTCCAGTTTGCCATTGGAAATACTTCAAAAACTGGATAAAGGCAAGCTCATTAAAGTAAAGAAAACAAGGAGAAAATAAACAATATGCACTTTCAGGACAAAAATGAAACAAAGTCAGGAAGCTCAAAAGAGTAATGCAATTTTGCTGCCAAGTGAAGTAAGCTACATCACCCCTTCTGTCATGGGATACCCAATTCTGGAAGGAAAAGAAAAAGAGGAAAAAATATTTGCATGCAGTGTAAGCAAAAGAAATCGAACTTCTGCTCAACTATTCATGCCAACAACATTGCTTCTTCAGCAAGCATTTGTGTGTGCAGGGATAGGCGCTTAATTCTGCAGCAACCTGAACCTAAGCCAACTTTCGTACAAATTCTACTCATGACAACTGATTGGATGGGCATCAACAGCACAAACTTCCTTCCTGCCATTTCTTCTAACAGTTAAAGACATTTCAGGTGGGTTTTTTTTTCTTCATACACTGATGGTTATATCCCCTGCCCTCACAGAGCTGAAGAAGGCTATAAATAAATTTTACATAAACTTTAACATTCTATGTGTGTCTGAGGAAAGAAATAAACAATTATTTTTCAGACTACTGATTTCTTCTGTCTTCGGGTAGGCAAAAGAATAAAGTCCTGGACTCAAAAATACTTTTTTCCACCGTTAACAATTCCTACACCATGAGTAGCATTACAGAGCTACTTGTGTCCTACAGGTCCTCTAGGTTTGGATCTATCCTCTCTGATCACACATCACATTTTGAACCAACAAAAATTTCTTGAGGTAGTTAACAACTGGACACAGAATGTCATAAATAAACCTTGAGAGCACCTTAGTTTTACACTGAATATTGTGCATGGACCTGAAGTATAGCATCAAGCCCATAAATAAATGCCAAGAATAGCATTCTTTGCTGACAAACACATAAATGGATATTAGGGACAGAGACATTTTATCTTTCCCTTAGATTTTTTTCTCCTCATATGTGCTGCATATTAGACTTGGTTAGAAAATTTAACAGGCACATCTGGCTAAACAGCAGCATTATATGACCTACAAAAACCATGCTGAAGGATGCAGAGAGGAACGTGTTGCTGGGGTTAGTCCTCAAATGCTGTTATTTTTAATCTGTTCTAAACCCATAACATTTGCAAGACACATCTTTTCAACTTAATATTATTTGCTAAATGCATATTGCTGGTGATGCCCATCTAGGGATAAGTCCAAACCACAGCACTCTGACATGATAATTTATTCCAGTGGCAAAGAAAAGAAAAAAAATGCACTCTTCTCTGAGCATTATACACTTTGCTTTAGGGCATAAGCTGTATATTCAGCTCCCCACTAGGAGCTGTGCAGCAGGTATACTCCAGAGAATTAACTGGGTGTTATTCTGCCCTCTGCTATGGGTATCCAAATCCTCTGCTGGAGTGGGGTGAGGCTAGGGAGAGGAAATAAATAGCCCCCTCAGTGACAAGGGTGGGATTCAGAGCCTGCAGTCCTACACCTCTCAAGTCACTTCATCCCTAAGGTGCCTCCTTTTACTATGATAATGGAAGAAACCACACCAGAGAGAGACTATTTGCCTATCAACATACAAGATGTGAACATGCTCCATTCACCCCTCTAGCATGTCTTGGCCACAGAGGATGCACAGGCATAGGAGGATTCCTCCTCAAAACCACTCCCCAGGCAACACAGCCTGCCCCACTAGGGCATCTCCACACTGGAAAGAAACCACTGTGGTTTTACTAGGTGCCACCCTAAACCAACAAAGCATCTGAGATTTTTTTTCCCCACAAGCTTCACTTAAAATCACCACATAAAGATCCAGAACAGCTTTTGTTTCCCATATAATTGGGGGTGGCAGGCACTGTTTTGCTTTCTAACCAAGTGTCATGAGAGAAATGAGAAATCCTATTCCCACTACACTTATTTCTGTTAAAAGAAAAAACCAAAAAAGCAAGCATAGCAAGGGTGTACAGGTCAGACAAAAACATCTGATTACTGCAGTCAGTATTAGCACCTTCTCAAGGTTCAAAGAGGGAGCTTTACACAGCTGTACCTGCTTCAGTCTCTCTGTTAATCATTACCTCACTTTCCAGCCAGAAGAAGCATCAGAGATGTGCATAGCAGCCTAATCTCTCTCACATATCCTGACAGTGGTACATTTAAATGCCACTTGTCAGCATCTGCAAGAAGACAACACTTGCTTTGCACACTAGTAACAGGTAACTAATTCAGGCTACAATGCAAATTGAGTATTTGTACAGCCAGTAGTCAAGCCATATGGAAATATATAGCAAGGCACAAGTCAATCAGTACAAACTCTTGCTGAGAACACAGTTACCAACATCCTGCATTAAACCCATTCCCTATCTGCAGCATCAAAATTTTCAGGCCATGCACTTATGCAAGATCAGATGAACTAATAACTACTAGAAAGACAATTAATAAATGAGATAAGATCTTCCTTTGGGAAGAACACTAGATTGCTCCATTAAGATTATTGCAGCTGCATAACATTAATAAAGGCATATCACTTTGCTAATGGGACCATCACTTCCAGAAGATTCCTTCACTCTCATATAAACTTTATATCAATGCAGCCAATTTAAGCTCATTTACTGGATCATACAGTGCCAGACATCTCACTGCAAAGCCTCTTTTGCTTCCATATTTTTCATCCATACCCCTAATTGTATTTCCATTTCTGTCCACAGTCTGAACTGCTACATGAACAGCATTTCATGCCTAAATTGATCAATTCCTTTGTATTTTGGAATTTCTTAAACCAATCATTTTCTGAATTAATTTCTTCAAGAAGGAGAACTGCATTTGGTTGAATTTTCAGACAGACTGGTTCCCACCATCCCCCAATTCTTCCCTCCCCCCTTCCCTCCCTCCCTCAATGCAATTTAGGTCACTTGAATACAGGCATCTCCAAGTCATGGGTGCAACCAGGGTATCGCACATAAGTGACCTATAAAGAGATCTGATGGGGACTGAGCTGAAAATTTTAATCTTAAGGGATTTAAAGAAACATCATCTAATAAACATCATTCATTCTTCCCACTCCAAAGCAATCACATTAAAAGAAGCCAAAGTGTACAGCTTCTTGGCTGCATGTGAAGTCGTTGCTTTATTAATTTATGACTGCACAATAGCAAGATGGTAAATAACAGGCAAAACTAACATGCAGTCAAAGAGAAAAGGATCCCCCCCTGCTATAGGAAGGGAACAAGGAGCTTCAAATGTACAGAAAGAGGCTGAGTTATCACCAACACATTTTTCAGGTGCAGAGGCTTGTAATTCACCCCAGAAATATTCACCTCCCATAAATTTCAGGTTTACAGGCAGATCTCAGAGGAACATGGAGTAAGATAAGATTCATTTCATGGAAATCTGCTGACAGACAGTGGAGTTGTAGCCCAGCCTCCTGCTGCACATTCCTTAGGCACCAGGGTAAGTTACATTGCTGCTCAACTCTCTGCTTCGATTCAACACTTACTGGCTATTTTTGTGGGGATTAACAGCTGCATACAATCCCATCTTTAAGCCTCCTATACGCACATAGATACATAGATATATACATATAAGGTTCTAAAAAAATTGGTATGAACCCTGTACACTACCATTTCCTCGGGAAACAGAGATTCAATGAAACTATCTTCAACTAAACATGGAGGTCTGAGCTGAAGTAAGACACTGGGAAACAATTCCATATACATGTGTTCGGTATCCCTTCATGCAGCTCTTCTAGGACAGTTTTGCTTTGAAAGCAAAAATTCTTTTACATCACTGCATAAAACACAGTGGTTAGAGCAGCATGAGACTAGGGAATTCCTGGGCACCCAGAAACAACTGAAACATTGGAAGGACTGAAATCAAAGGAATTTCTGAATTTCCAAAATATAAAATAAAATTTAAAAAAAATCAGATGCATTGCACAAAAGAGTCTTTAGCATTTCTAAAGCTGTTACTTCAAAGAGCTCTGCAGTTCTTACTAGAGCCACTTACTAGAAAATTCTGATCAAAAAAAGTATGACTAAGTGTTTGTCATGCACCACAAAATCATTTTGAGAACTTAAAAAAAAACCACACAAAAATTAATTTAAGGTAATAGGATACAGGATGTATAAAGAATCCCTGATTCACTGAGTCTACCTCACATCTTGAACTGCAGAACTCAGGAAGACAATACCCATCTTGTAGAATTAGGCTGGTAGCACTATATTTGACCCTTTTCTCTCAAGGGTCATCCCTTGACTGCCAACAAACATTTGGGAAATCATGAGGGAGCACAGCTCCATCACACACGCACCTCCTGAAAGAGGTCTTTCCTATCCTGCACATATGATTTGAGTTGGGTAGGGTATACAGATCACCCTGAGGTCAGATATGAAGATCAGTATCTGACCAGACAACATCTCAGGCACAATATTCTTTCCAAGGTTTTGCAGCTTACCTTGATGCTCAAATGGCTTCCAGAGGAAGCAGCCCCACAGGTGAGCCCTGAGAGCATTCCTGGCCAGCTGAAAGGGCTCTTCTTGGATTTAGCATGAGGATCCCTCAAACAGGGCTCCTCAGAGGTTTTGGGGTTTTGTATGGAGCACATGATATGTCCACTTAGAGGGGCAAAGTGCTGCTCTTCTCCCTCTTACAAGCTTTATGCACCAGCTGCCTTCAGACCACCAGACTAGGCCTGAAAGATTTCAAGTGCTTAATTAGGAAAATCCAATCCAGGTTTGATTTTGCTATGCTTAAATTTCCTAGGTCTAAACTAGATACATATTGTGAGCTGGAATCCTCTGGCTCAGCCTTAGCCACTAGCCTAAGGCGCTTCTTTTCTAAACCTCAAAGTTGGTGATGAAGAGCAGACACCTGTAGAGCATGGCTGAACATACCTGCTGGCACAGCTGCCCTTGGGAGGAAGGGTCTCTCTTATCATTGACAGAAGAAGTTGCCAAAACCAAGCAGATTCCTGGCTTAAGCCTCTCAGCTAAGTGCTTAATTTCAATGTGAGATAAAGCCAGTCCATTGCTACAAGACACTTTATAGGAAGTTTGACCTTCTCCTAAAAACCAGCAAGCAAGTAATCCCTGGCTGTGATGCCCATTACAAAGCAGAACGTTTTTCACCAGAGAAACAAGCCCTATCCCTTCATACTCCGCCAAATGAAACTTCTGAAAATTTGTTTCTCTCCTTAAACAAGGGTGTTTTTTCACTCAGTAGCTGTCAGATCCTCTGGGTCTCTGATACAGTGATATTTTGTCCCACTGTACTCAGGTCAGGGCTCATCAGTTTGGTGAGGTAAAAGCCTGTACAACATTATAAAGCAACTACAGCAGATAAGGTAATTTAAATAATTTCTTTCTTACTTTCTTCTCCATACACAAACAATCAGGTTTTCTTTAGCAACAATAGCTTTTGCCACAACCCTAGGGGCAGGAACCTAAACCATATGTACATAAAAAAGGTAACCTCAAGTTTTCTCTTCATAGCTCTGATGTGGAATACCACAGGCACATTTAGTCAATTGTCCTTCAAATGTCTTCTGCACATGTCGCTTTTTTCCCCTTTATGCTTGAGAAGACCTCAGAGACTCAGCTTCAGGGAATGTAGTCGAGTTAGACTCCTGTTCATTTCCCTTAGCTGAATTTCTGTTGTAGGCTTCTGTTGGGAAGTGTCATATTGTTTCATGATCTTAGTTTCACGTGCAATGGAAGTACTTGCACTAGCTCATTCCTTCCTAGGAAACCACATTTCTTTGGATGGCTATCGCCCAAAATACCTGGCAGTAAATCCAGAGAACTAGGTAAATTGCAATGTTAATTAAGAATGGGGTCGTGATGATGTTTTCATCCTCCTCTTTGTCACACTGTTTTCTCTGGCATGAACTTCTGCATCGACAGTACGCATTGGACAGAAATAAATTCACATCAGAGGAGTGAACCCAAAGACATGAGAATCCCACACTATGCCACTTTGTACACAGTGCTGGAGGGTTGGCTCTACAAGCTGAAAGCACAGCATCCAGGGAGACTCTCTGCTGCTCTAGGAGACTTACCAAGAGAAACATACTATAAAAGCATGTTGCTGAGGTGAGTAGGTGTTAGTCCAAGCCTTGTAAGTTAAAAGCAACATCTCATAATCTCTGCTAAATGTAATGGGTAGTCGAAGTAATGAAGCTAACCCAGGCGTAATGATTAATCTTAGTGTGAGTCATGACCCTGGCAGCTGCATTCTGAACCAGCTGCAATCTATATAATGCATTCCCAGGAAGACCAGACAACAAGGAGTTGTATTAGCACACAGTGCAGATGGTATGAATGCATGTACCAGCAGCCTCAGACCTAGCCAAAAAGAGCAAAGGTCTTCATTTACTAATATTCTTAAAAGGATAGCAATTTGTCTAAGATATTTATTATGCTTATCATAATCAAAGAGTTTGATTTCTAGAATTAATCCTTTTATTGCTAACAAAAAATATTACCATGAAAAAAGGTTGCTAGAGTGGATGCAGTCTTTGAGCAATGCACAGGATTAGCCATCAGCGATACAATTTTTCCTCCTCCTCCCCCTACACAGTGTCAGGGTCACGTAAAGTCAAAACACTAAATATAGGACAACATCAGTGGAAAGCAAAAGCAGGCTTAGCTGGCCACAATGGAAACACAACATAGGGCAAGGTAAACCCATTGAAACAGCAATGATTAGGCTAAAATAACAAGAGGTTTGTGAAATCACCAGAGAGTATTTGAGCCTTAACACAGCTTTGTATTTATGAGATTCATTCTGGAGATCTGAATAGGTTATTGCAGGAAGGGAAACCAGGAAAGACAGATCAGGACTGCTTGCAGGATCCTCTGGGGAAGACCTATAGGTTTGAAAGCATTTCATGGGTGGGTTTTCACTTGGGAAAGGCAATGCCCCATTCAAAGAAAGGAAAAAAAAGTGTTTACCCAAATGGGAGCTATCTGGACTGACAAGCCTCATGTCTCCAGGCAAGTGCAAGAGAGATGGAACCAGCTTCTTCAACATGGGAAAGATCTCCTTTTTCCTGGAGAGCTCTGCTGTCACTCAGCTCCTGACTTCTTCAATCTGTCACACACTTTGAACAAAGCTGCTGCTATAGGCTTTCACTGTCTACACCAGTTTTTTCTTCCCTTCAGAGCTGTCAGTTCAAAAGGAAAAGAGTCTGGCAATAAGCTGGACTTTTCAGAGTTTATCCTCTATTTTTGGTCATTCTCTGAATCATCTTTAAACAGCCAAGGTTTATTGAGAAGAGGCAGCTGCAACCACATGGTAAGTTTTCCAGGGCTCAGTACCTGGGGTTTGTGCAGATGGTTGATAGGACTAGGGATGTAAAGGTCTTAAGAACTTCAGTGGCAAAGTGGCTGAAGAATTAGAATCAGTATTACAGCATTTAGATATTCAGCCTGCTTGTTGGTACAGTGCAGAGCAGCAGTCTAACATGCTAGTACATGCCTGTAAAGTAAGTAGAAGAGTAGCTTTAATTTAAGGTCTAATGGTTGCTGACAACAAGTTCCTTTTGATCCCATCTTTTGCTTCA
The DNA here is from genome assembly GCF_000695815.1 of Acanthisitta chloris. Classification (NCBI taxonomy): domain Eukaryota; kingdom Metazoa; phylum Chordata; class Aves; order Passeriformes; family Acanthisittidae; genus Acanthisitta; species Acanthisitta chloris. The sequence continues at coordinate 29,509 of NW_008678084.1, read as the reverse complement.
CTTTAAAATACAGTTTGAAAGGAACCTGACATACAGTTTCAAACCAAAACCCAGTTCCGGATTTCTAATCTATTCTATCATTTCCTCCTAAGTTGCCTGTCACTGAAGCAGCTGAATACCAGCCACCCTCATACTGAAGAGTTCAGGTCTCCTTCTGACCTGCATTGCCATTCAGAATCTGTACAGCAAGTGAGAACAACTGGGAATGGTGCCATAAAATTTCATTTGCTGAAGAGGCTTTTTTTCTAAATTAAACTAGTTAGAACCAAGCTGATTCATAAGAGCATGGTGCATTTTTTAAAACTCCACTTCTATGGATCTAAGCTATTCTCTCATTGCTTGAAAAACATGTACCTATTGATTAAGGCCTGTCCTAACACACAAGTAACTCTTAAGTAATGCTGCAGTGAGGGCAGCTTGTGAATATCTGGTACCTAGATCATCCAAATAAAATGAAAGATCTTCAACAGTCTTCAAATACAATGACTGGAAGTATTGGTGTAGCAGAGCTTACATGAGAAAACCAATGAAATATCTTTGTTCTTGTAAACTGGTTTTGGCCCAGCTGGGGACAGTGCTTTTCCTGGGTTAGGCTGGACAGGTAATGAGCCTGGTGCTCCTGGGAAGCAAAAACCCAGTAGTTAGTAACCTTGAAAAGAAAGATAAAATAAATTCTTTGCACTGAATGTTCCCTACATTATTCTAGGCATTCTTTTGGAGTCTCTCCATCCTTAGCCCACAGTAAACCAAATACAAGTACTGTTTTATCTTCTATATGTCTCTGGGCACTTGCAAGATGAATAACATGAATTCCTGTATTACTCTGTCCTGGATTACAATTACTTTCTGCACTCCACTCCTCCCAGGAATGATGGACCCAAACGTGAGGCCTAGAGCTAAAGGGAAGGGATACAGAAAAGTAAGTATAGTCTAAGCCATACTAGTTTAAATCTTTCGCGTTCTCAGAGTTTCTGGGGAATAAATGAGTCAGTGGCTGACCAAGCTACACAGTCCCACCACACAGAAAGCTCTTCATTGGAAAATCTGGTCCCCTGCACACCACAGAGAGCAATAACTAAACAGGCTACCTTCCTCACGAGTCTCTTGCAGGTTTTAGTGGCTTGTAGAGAGCCCTGATCTTGGTTCTGGGCTGCACCATAACAGAAAGAGAAACAACAAAGGCATCTCCTAGAAAGGATGGCACAAATGAAGGCACAATACAAACGAGCGCACACCTAAATGAGCTCAGTACTGTTCATTTGTAGTATGGTCAGACCCTCCTGCCCGCCATAACAGCAGATTATTATTCACCTACAGCAACATCTGCTCCTTTGCCACAGTCTCACCAGTGTCAGAGCTGTGCTGGAGCAACTCCTATATCCCCTTCCAGGAAAATCTCCAGTGAGGCACAGTATTATAATGCCCTGACCACTGAGAGTTGTATACACCAGATGGATACTACCAATCTGAGCACTTTAAGCACATACACCCTACAAATTAAAGCAATCAGTCAGCCTCAAAGAGGAGTAAGAAATATAAGCAGATATTTTTTTCTGCCAAAAATTCAGCTTCACTATAAAAGCTGCAATGCCACACTTTCGAAAGGCAAAATTGTTTAATTATGTCAAGATCATTAATTCTAATTTTTATTTTCTGACTTTGGGGTTTTTGTATGGCATGCAAAACTACCAACACTGATACTATTTACCTGTCTTTAAAATCTCATTATCAGATTCCAAACTGAATTTTTTTCTGAATTTACTTTTCCCTTGAAACTATCTGCTCTTCTTCTCCACTCTAAAGTTTCAGACTCTGCCATGGAAAAGCAGTGATGTTTCCTGAGCATCTTTGTGCAGTGCATATACAGACACTGCTCTAACCTGTATAACTTGAATTACTCTCTTCAGCATTTACCAGGGGTTAATACACCCTTGGAAAACTGAGCAGGTGTTAAGGTCCTCCTGGACCCTTGAAACTATCTGCTCTTCTTCTCCACTCTAAAGTTTCAGACTCTGCCATGGAAAAGCAGTGATGTTTCCTGAGCATCTTTGTGCAGTGCATATACAGACACTGCTCTAACCTGTATAACTTGAATTACTCTCTTCAGCATTTACCAGGGGTTAATACACCCTTGGAAAACTGAGCAGGTGTTAAGGTCCTCCTGGAATTCCTCCCCATTCAGATGCTGAATCCGTCTGCCTGGAAGCCCTCAGCTACAGACATGTTCTCTGTCAGGGCAGAAGAGGGCAATCTGGAAAGGGTAAGTGAAGCAAAGGCACAATTAATGTAGTCCTTATCCCAGGGGCTGGCCAAGAGAATGAGCTCTATAACAGCTAGAACCCTTCACAAAGACGAAAAGTATACCTGCCTGGCTGCAATTCAAGGTTCTGTCTGATACAATTCGAGGTGGTGCAAGTCATTTTGTGGAGACCACAGCAATGCATGACAAATTTGTTTCACCATTATTTCACTCTTCCATCAGATCAGGGTGCCAAAGGTGAGACAGCAGCAGTTTACCCAGTTCGCCCTTCAGCTTCTTCCTTCCTGGCTTTTAACATCTCATCTGACAGCAAGCTGCCAGAGTTTAAACAATCTCAGCAGCACTCACAAACCATATCCTTTTTTGTTGTTCATTTTACAAAATTAAAAACATTAAACATTAATGTCTCTTGAGTTTCCTCTCCCCCTCAACCCCTCCCACCTCCCGAAGTAAAATATGTTTCTGTGATTCCACATCTGAAGGAAACAATACTCTGTTGTGCCCAATGCTTCGTGGGTGTGGGTGTTTTCAGGAACCACTTCTGAGAAGAAATCCCAGAGGTTATTGTAATCATTCCTTTCACTCCTGGGTACTCAAGCTCAGGATTGCCTGCAATCAATTTGCTCTTGCATCCAAGTATTAAACTCCCTGTGTATAAAAGTATCACCAGCACTTTCTATATTAATCTATGTAGCAATGTTCTAAAGAGCTTTTTATTATGCTGCAAAGAAATTACAAGGCAGAGCAAAAGCCACTAAAGCCTACTTGAGCATTACCACCAAATACCACAGTTGGGTCAGATCCTGCAGCTAGCATAATAGAACAGTCTTGACTGTACTCACTGACTATTTCCAGGGCAAATTCAGGTACACATCCCTGCAGCACAGCCCCATACTCCTACTTTTAGTTTACAATAAGGAGGATTACAAAGCTACAAAAAAAATGACAGGAAATTACAACACATTTAATGTAAAGCATATGAACAGAGATCCTGATTGCTTTCAAGCTCAGGGTTTTGGGTTTTTTTAAACTTCCATATCAAATATTTCAATCAACAAAGATCCCAGCACCACAGGCTGCTCTACAACCAGCCTAGCAAGTGTTTAATCCTTGAGCTCAATTCCCTGGAATATTCCACCTGAAACTACCCCAACATTTGCTACTCAATATTCAATGTACTATTTAGAACAAGTGTCTCGGGAAAATGACTGATGAACACAAGGAACTTGACTCTACTTTTTCACCTGCAAATTGACTTTAAGGAACTTGCACCACTCTTCCCAAATTGTCCAGCCTTCTCATCCCCAGACAGAAGGTTTCTCAAGCATTCTGAGCTAGTCTTTTCTGCTACACACAGGATGTTTCACCTCTCCAGCCAGCACTGCTGGATATAAGAGAATAGTGCACAGGCAATAACCTTACATATGCCCTTGAGGATTTTCACTCTGGTTAACCTTTCTGTGAAGAAAATATAAGCAGGATGTGATGCCTCACTATCATTTCAACAACATTAAAAAAGGTTGGAAGTAGTTAAATTCCACAAATGCATTATGAACAAATTTTCAATTTGCGTGCTGAGTTGTGCTGATTGTGAGGACAAAAGTCCTGTGGCATTGTTTCCCCTTCCTGGCTGGACACTGAGACAGACATTCCTACTTCATATGTTAACTTCTTATCTGCTCTAAGTGCCTTTTCCCTGAATGCTCAGGCACCAATTGTAAAATTCACCTTGGTTGCACACCCTGAAAAAAAATTACTGCTTCAGTCTCAAAAACATACAAACCTGACTGAAACAAAACCATTTCAAAATTTGAGAGATGATACACAAAAATCCCTCAAACCAATGAAAATTTACATTCTCTCAGCTCACTACAACTTGTGGTAACTTGTGCAGGCTGGATCTGATCCAAATATCTTGCAGGGAGATTCCTTAGCTCTGCATTAATCTGTCACATCAACTCTAATCCTCTGAGTAAACTGTTTGCATTTTGCAAGTTTTCATCATAAATGACAAGGAATTTTAGGTTAGATATCAGACAAAACACAACAATGTAAGAGAGGAATAAATAAAGAAAGCTATTCAGGATCTGACAGCACTGGATAAGTAAGCAATATCACCCATAGGGCAAAAATAAGAACAAGAATGAACAAGGGGCTATATGTTGCAGGTTTTGTAAAAGGCAATATAGGTTTGGAAGAACCATAAAAGCAAGCCACACAGTAAGTAAATGCAGCTGTAACTGGAGTTTTATGAGAGTGATGGATTCCAAGAGTAGAAAAAGAAGCAACTCTAAACAGAAAACTGTAAAAAACACAGGACAGCTTAGTCCTGATATTTTGAGTGGATGGAAATGGCAACTGTTTTCCAGCCCCTGCTGAAGAGAGTTGAGAGCAATAGATAGATAGATAGATAGATAGATAGATAGATAGATAGAAAGAAAGAAAGAAAGATAGAAAGAAAAATCCTGCACCTTCTGAGAACAGTGGCAACACTCATAAATGGTCACAGCAAATGCTCAGCATATCTAGAGGTATAACTCAGCTCCAGAGACTTTTCTCACATTTAACACATCTTCCTTTCTAAGGGTAGCCCATCATATTTCTGGGTTTTTTTTCTCATTTTTAGTTATTCTATCTAACTAGCCCATTTATAACAAAAAATCCTGCATCGTAACAGACTTAGGAATACTACTTACAAGACTTCAAAGGAAAACACATCTTTTATCTGATAGCCTTTCAGTACTATACCATTTTGACACAATGACCATCTTTATCATGAAAATCGTATTGACAGCGATCATTGAAATGCAAAGTTCTTTACACAGGTCATTTTTTCAAGGTACTGTAAGGTAATTTATGCTTAATTTTAGGCTAAAACTCAAATAGTTATCCACAAATCAGTATCACAGTGATGTTTATTAACTGCTGCATCAAAAGCAAATCTCCTGAATTTGTGAACTTAAAAAGAACATGAATGAGAGAAAAACAGTAGAACAAATGAAACAGCCTCAATTCCTTAATAGAGCTTTTCACTTCAGTTTCAAATTTAACTGTTTTAATGAGTAGGACAGAAAGGAGATCAGCACATCTCGAATGTTTATATTTATGCACCTGCAGCTTAGAAAAGTTATGAATACAACAGGGATTCTCCTGTTACTCTTTCTACTTTCATCATTCACGCACTTGCAAATACAGACTGTTCAAAACTCCAACAACAATGACAGTGCTTCCAGCTGCAAAGGATCTACTGGATTTCTGAAGGCCATCAGGACAGACAAAAAAGGTTGGCCAGGATGCCTCCTTTAACAGCCACAGAAGTCTCTGACTTTAGGGCTCAGCTCTGCATGCTCTTAAGCTGCTGACTTAGGGCACACAGAGTCAAGCCCTTAAGCACTGTATCAATGAAGAATAAACAGAGACTCCACAACAGAGCAAAACAATTTGAAAGGCCCCTACACACAAACCACTCACTTCTGGAGGCACACAAACTCCATCAGTTGCACATCAGACAGACTTTGGGCATGTGACACTCACTGCTTAGGCTGCTGGGACAGTTGTCTGCAGGTGACATGTGGAAGAAGGATCAGTGCCCAGTACTTTCCCCTTTGGCTTTTGGAGCCACTACTGCACTCTGCTCACAACCTTTGACACCCAGCAGCACAACTGCACTGGAAGAAGCAGAAGCACCTGTATCTTTTCTTTTTTCTCCTTTTGCTGATGAAGGAGCAGACAGTGCAATGGCAGAGTATTGTCCTGTGAGCTGCAAGATACAAGTTGAATTCTTTGACACTGAATTACTCCCCAGGCATCCCAGCCCGAGCTGGGGCACTTGACAACATTTTAAAACAGTGACTCTTGTGCAGTTCATTCATGGCAGGGCTATCAAGATCTGTCTTAAGCTGATAGAAGCATCTTCTGAGTAAAGTCTATGAATGCTGGAAAGCACTTTAGAATTTTGACTGTATCTTATCCTCTTGCTAGCTCCTTTGATCGCATCATTATGCTGAGACAATCTTCAGACACTGTAAGACCTCCACCATAGGGTTCTGTTTGAGGAGGCAGGTGCACCAGCACCTTTTCCTTTCATTGGATCTGCCTCACCCTGATCCCTGTCTCCACTGCCCTGATGAACACAGGATTCAGTTCAAGAACAAGGACAGAATCATTTTTTCCCTTTTCCTTTCCTCTCATACACATTCCTAACTGAAATACAAAGGGTGAAGGTTGTCTTCTATACAGAGAATGTTTCCAGTGTTTTAGAATAGCAAAATAAAATACAGGATTCATGCTCTGTAACAAAAGGACATTTTTCCACACAAGACACCATGCCATGGGATGCACACAGTGCCATGGCACGCCCATGTACCAGGAGACTTCCTTCAGAGTGGTTCAAAGTTTGATGTGATAAGGGAGTGGCTCAAATGTATTCCATATTAAATAATGTCAGGCTTTTAGTATTACTTGAACACATGATTTTTTAAGTGTGGCTTTAGACATCTCTACTTTGTAAACTGAGCACTTTTCAAAGAGAGCTCCAGAACCCTACAGAGCTGTCTTTAGGGGGGCTTTGATCTTTCCAGAGCACCTATCTTGTGCATCTGTAATTGCTCTAGTTTAACAAGGCTCCATAGCACTGCAAGAAAGAAAAAAATTCTTTTTATTAAGGCTGTAAACTGAAGTGACCACAGTGATGGAATGTGCTGCTGTGGGTACCTTGTAAATCCCCTGGGAAAATAAAGAAAACAACAGAAAAAAAAAAAAATAACCCAACCCCAAACAACAAAAGAAGAATCTCCATGATGAAATGAAATGAAATATTTATTAAACATGTTGCCAATGTCCCAGGTGGTATGAAGAAACCTTGTGGTATGCTGAAAGGCTTGATCTTTTAAGTATTATGAATGCTGATTTAAATGATTGGGTGAAAGCTGAGGAAGTTATGGCTGAAATTTTGGCTAAAGATGACAGCTCTGGGTTTCAAGTTGCACAAAGCAGTCTGAGGGATTAAGCCAACAAAACCCATTCAAAGATATCCAGTTTCAAAAAGAGTAATCTTTGTATCAGTGATTCACACTCAGACAATGGTGAGGATTCCTCATTACTCTGACTTTGCCATATTAATCTTACTTTACAAATACATGCAGTGATTTATATCATGTTTAATTAACTGATTGAGGGCTCCTGTGGTAAAATGGCATCACATTAAGCTCTGTCCTTATGGCAAATGCGAATCACATCTTTAGCCTTGCAAGAACAAAATATCATGGGATTCACTGATGACAGGATGTAGGAATCGAAATAAGGTCCCTCCTGTTGTTTGAGAATCCAGTAAGGGTGGTTGCCATATGCTCATCATTTCCAAGGGAAAAAAAATGACAGGATAGAAGAAAGAACTGCTCTAGTTCTTCCAATATGTTCAAATCTCAGATGAAAATGATTGTACAGCAGTTCTGTACTGAGGCCAAGTTTTACATGAAAGTGCATAGCAAACTTTCAGAAAGCTTATAATGAGAGATCTTTTTAACATGGTTTTTTTTTCTGTATTTAAATAAACTGCTGCATGAGATGACTCCATTTTTTTTAGGGAAAAAAACCCCAACAAACCAGAAAAAAAAGAGATGAACTAAATAAAGAAAGGCTTCTTTGCCAGCAACATAAGACAACACAAAATTAACTTAGCTTTTGCTATGAAGAGTTATTCCCCTCTAGCACTCACAACCTGTTTTTGAAGATAAAAACTACAACTGTTATTGTCTGATAAAATTAGATGCTGTATATAATTTGCTACTACTATTACCAAGATTAAAAGCCTTGTTTATATTATTACAGAGTTTCTTAAAATTCAGAAAGCGTTTTATTTTTAAAAGCTGTCTTATTAAGAGACTGCATTTTTTATACTTACAATGAACTTTACATCCACTAAATTCTCTAGCAATTGACAAATTATATTGCATGAGTCACAGTTTGCTCTGTGTTCAGAGCTCAGGAATTCAGTGGATTTTTGCAATTTGTTTCTATGGCACAGAGGATAGAGGTGGGATGGGAGAAGCAGGTTTTGCATTTTGCAATGCTTTTAGGAATGTTCCCGTTCCTTCCTGGGACAAAGACCTTTGGAATTTTACACACACGAATGAGGGATGAACAGACAGGCTTTAAAAGCTGGGTAAGTACAGCACTCCATGCTGCCTGCTTTGCCACTCTCTCCCATTTTCCACAAGTGTATTAGCCATCAGGTCTTAGGCTAGTCTGACACATCAATGACACATCAAGTCTCAAGATCTCCTCCCAGCTAGCAAGGCTCCACTTTGCATAAACAGTTAAATGCACAGCAAGCAACCAACTCGAAAGCCTACTGTTCAGGGCACTCGCTTTGTAATCTCATGTTCAAGTCCCCAGGCCTGAACCTTGATTTTCCACATTCCAGGTGAGTGCCCCGACCGATCGTGGCGCTACCTGATACTCCAACCTTGCCATCCCCTTCTGGCTCGACCAGAAATTCCATCCGATGGCTGACAAATCTCTTCTGATGAAAGTATCTTTGAAATTGATACCCGCCTGCAAAAAAGTTTCAGTTTCCTCAAACCAGCCTTTTCAATCAAAGAAAGAGAGAATTCCCAACCCCTTCTAACCATTCCACTGATGGGGAAAATTGAGCCACTTGCATGGTTGGACAACGGGCAACTCTGTTGGCACAGACAGTAGAGCCAAAATCAAGGGGTGACATTTTTGCCCACAAACTCCTGGGCAAGATATCATTCCTATCAAACATACTGGAGACATGGCTTTGTAACACCATGCTCTTGTGCCCCCTCTTCATCCTTTATCAGAAGCCAATATGCTTCACTGCTGCTAGAAACATTAGTATGGTTTTGTGATTAGAAGGGTTCTGTATGCTTTAGAGTCAGTCACTTCATCCTGCCCCTGTTCAGATCCCTTAAAACTGAGGAGAAACAGGGTAATTATTTGCCCATTGCAACATACATAAACTTCGAATCTCATCGTATATCTTAAAATTTCAACATGAAGCAACCCCCTCCCCCCTTCTCACTGCCCCCATTACAACATTTGATGCTTTAAAAAGTTTTGAAATTGTTTTCCAAATGTGAAGCACTAACAGGATATCAAAAACAGCTTAGTTTGTGCTTAGTTAGGAGGAGAACTGCTATCACAATAACTGCAAATAAACGGGTACTATTTCAGACCTCCTGTTAATAATTTTGAAACTTGCAGGGATTTTAACACCTGTGCCATTAGTCCATGTTAACTTGTGATATTTTCTGAAGTTCTGAAATGCATTTTTAAATTCAAATTGTCATTTTAAAGGTATTTTAAAATAAAGGAATTCAATATCTTTCATAATGATTTCTTGTCAGATAAAAAGCACACATTTAAATATCCTAAGAATTCTAATCCAGTGCTAGGAGCAATTCAAAACTGATTGCACATAGAAGACCATTTTGATTCTGAACAAACAGATTTTAAGACACAGATATATCTGTTTTAATATCCTGAGATTACTTTCACGTTCTATACAAAATTAAGCACTTGTAAAAATTATTTCTCATTTTACTGTTTTAAAAGGCACTTTAAAAGTTTAAGAAACATGTACAGGTAACATAAAATATTCTGAGCAATGTATGATTAACTATTTTTGGCTATTTTTTTCTTTGAATTTACTATTAACTATTTTGGGGGTTAAACTGCATTTCCCTCCAAAAATAGTTTGCATTTCAATTTTTTAATATTTCGAGTAGAGCTTTCAGCTGCGCAAAAGTACCTTAAAATATGTGAAGGTCAAAGTAAACCTTCATTTTAATTATTTCAAATTGTTATAGTTACTGCTTTGAGATAATATGACATTTACAGTAATTGCTGAAATTCCAATTACATTCAGTAAGAGCTGCTTCTTTTGCAAGTTGTTCAAAAAATATAAAGGTGCATTGGATATTGCATTGCTGGAGACAGAGGCTGCAAGTAAAGGCAATTAAATGTGAGTTTGATGATACACAACGTACCGGACTAACATTAAAAAGACTTTTCTGTGTTTGACTGTTTACCAGTTTTGTCTTTAAATAATAGTCTTCTTTTGGCATGTAATGTATATCTGCTTGCACTAAACATAATTTATGAATATTTTAACACATGTGTACTCAGTGGGGTGTATTATCATACTGATATAAATAGAATTAATGAGCAGTCAACCTGCCACATGTCATGACATATGACAGGGCAGCCAGAGCATGGGAATAATTCTTTCTGTTTCATATTAAAGCTTCTTTTCCCAGTAGAATTTTTGTTCCCAGATGCCAACGGACCTAATTTTCTAAGGACCATTTACAAAAATAGTAAGAAATGACAAACCTGGACTAATTTATCTCGGGTCACTTCAAAGAATGATTATTCTTTATGCCATTTCAAATGCATAAACAAACGGATTAAAGGAATGGGAGGCTTTTCAGTTAAATTTTAGGAGTTTCACAATGAGGGGTTTCGTATCTGCCCCAACCTTCGTTCTTAACAAGCAAACATTTTATTTGTTGTTGATTTTGAATTTGTTTCAATGTCATGCTATCTGTTTCTTCTGTTAAGGGCTGAGAAAATAACAACTGTCTAAATACAAAGATGACATATACCAGGTAAACAGTCATTCCAATGCAGAAAGAAATTTAGATGCAAATAGGTAATATCCTTTTAACTAATTATTCATTCCAGTATCAAAGTCTAGGCAACAATCGGCTAATCACAACTCAAAATCATAATCAGATTTTTTTAAATAAAGATATAAAGTTGACAGAACATGCAGAAAACAAGGCTAGGCCATATTCCCTGAATGGCAGTTTATTTTAAGAGATAAATATTGACATGTACTATCAATTCTGTTTACAAAAGACTGTTCTGTCAAAGGCTAAGGTTCATAATAAAATTAACAAATTAACAAGGGTAATAATAAAATTAACAAACTAGTCAGATTGCACAGCTAATATCTAATTAAAGATCCTTGACTTGAAAAGTTTTCTTCTCGACAAAGAATGCAAATGGGTTTTGATGCTGCAGCACTGAGCTACTGAAAACAAGGATGAAGATATATAAGCTGTTTTTTCTCCTTTCTGATTTAAAATCACTTCTTTAAAAATTATTTTACTGCTCATGACTCTTTGAAGTCATGACATATTCTCTAACATTAACAAGATGATGTCCTAAATATGGATCTAGTTCATGTTTGAAGACTTGAAAGAGATAAAGAGACTTATCTTGGATTCTTAATTATATTAAGGGACAAGGAGACCCTATAAGTTTTTGCCCAACGATCTTCTCGGCAGGGCAGCAACATGTCCCTTGGGAATTCAGCTCTGTCACTCTCAAAGAAAAGGGGCACCATCTAGTGCTTTTTTGGAGGAAAAGCTGCTAATACTAGTAGGGGTGTAGCGGGGGGAGGAACACACGAGGGGGAGGGAGAAGAAATGACACTCCATTTTTTTCAAAAGACAAAGAAAACCTGTTGGCCTGTTTCATCTTCCATTTTGAGGCATTGCAGTATTTAGCTCCAGGCTGTAAGTAAAAATTGTCAGCTTTCACGAGGTGGAAGGAAGGATTCCCAACTGTTAA
>NW_008678084.1:17278-17595 GCF_000695815.1 Acanthisitta chloris | reverse complement strand
GGGGGGCTGGTATACAGACATTATTCTGCTTAATAGGTATTTCTTCTGCCTATTAATACACTTAAATATTTCCCTATCAGCCCTTTTCATTATACATTCTCTCTCTTTTTAATCTAAAAGAAACCCTTTTTAAGTCATTTTCATTTCATTGCCGGCTACACTGTGCTAATGTTCCTGGAAGTGTTCTTGCAAATAATCTTTCCAGAGTTCACCCAACATAACAAAGATTCTATGAAATATGATTTGGAGCACAAAATCCTTCACAGTGCAATAAGATCAAGTTAACCACTGATGCTGCTAGGAAAAAAAAGCTTGGA
>NW_008678084.1:0-17239 GCF_000695815.1 Acanthisitta chloris | reverse complement strand
AAGAGTGTCCTTTGATAAAATTTTGCAGCACTAAAGTCTCATTATCTGAAAGATTTTTGAAACATCTTTGAAAACAACCAAGGGGGGAATATTCTTTTCTGCTGTAACTTGCAGAACAGATTATTTTTGAGGAATTGTGAAACAGCAGATCAATATTGTTTAACTTACTGACACTATAAATTGACACAAATTGTATTAGTCAAACTAATAAGTGCACGGTTAAAATAACCACTGTGTCAAAGGTCCATCTGCTCCTTGGGAGCCCCAGGCTGGGAATGTTTGTGGCGAACTACAGGGGCTGCTGCCTTCAGACACCCAGAAAAATCTCAGCTCTACACAGCATCAGGGCTCGGGACTTGCTGAAAAATCAAACATGCTGATGGCCTGACCAGAACCCCAAAAGAAACACAGTTAAAATCAGTGCTTGTTTTTTAACTTCTGGGCCATAATCTTGGATTCCCTGGGCACTCTGAGCTCGCAGTCAACTGTGTTGTGGTAACAAGGGAATGTCGGACCCGTGTGTAAGACTAAATAAACACAAATATTTCCACTAGAATAGTGCTGAGCAAAGCAAATATGTGGCTTGATGAGTAATTCTCAGAGGGAAGCCTATCCCAGGAAACAAAACCAAAAATATATTTTATGTTCCTATAGAGGTTTTCTTATGAAGCTGATCATGGCTGTAAGGAGACTTGTCTCACACACACACACACAGAAAAAAAGCAGGTATAGAATTAAGAGACTTGACTAAGAGCAGGTCAGTTGGAAGCAAAATTCAGTTAAAATGTCAGATTCCCAAATCTCAAACAGGGCTAGCAACAACATGCAGGTCCTGGCAGTCACTCAGGAGTGCTCTGGTCTAGTGGTCTGACCACATGCTGGGAAACCATACTTGAAGGACACTTGCTCTGCAGCAGATTTCAGCATGCCAGTTCAGGGCCTGCTCCACAGATATGCTGAGCATCCTTGTTTTCTAGTGAAATCAGGAGCTTGGGACATCTACTATTTGGATCATGGACTCAAGTTGCTTCATTTTAGGCACCCATATTTTCAAATGTCACTATTTAACCTCTCTGTGCCTCAGTTTCCACATCTGTAAAACTCGATAGCTACGCTTACCTTGCATGGGTGTCAGGAAGATTATTTCAAGCCTCTAAAGAACTTTGAAAAGGAGAAGCAAAACAAACTGAATTTACGTATTATTTGTCATTTTTTTATCCCATAAAATGGAAGTCAGACGCAGCCCAGACTGTGAGCTATAACAAAATGTTCACCTAAGCCTTCCCTATGGCTCTGATGCCAAAAGAGCTGGTGAATTCGGCATGGCTTTGCAGGAAGAAGGCAACTTTCCCACTTGCTGACCTAGCAACACCCAGGCCAAGTGATAACATCTTAAATAACCACAGCCTTTACTAACTGATTATTCTATATGTTTTCATTATATTCTTTAACTGAACTATCAGTGCAGCTCACTGTGAATTTCTGATGCTTAAAAAATCCCTCTTTAACAGAAGAATCCCGGAGAGGGAGTTTACTCTAGTGGGAAGAAAAAAGGTTGCCAATAAAACCTCTTTGGTGTTTTCCTTGGTACAGAATGAACCTCATTAGATTTCAGACAGACACAATCTTGCCTTGGCAGGTTTCAGATCTTCTAGAATTGATTAAATGATCCCATTAGAAAAGTCTACACCAGTTTCTCTCTAAACTTGAAGAATAATGGGACAGTTTATCTAACACAGTCCCTTTAAACAAAGCAGCCACTTGCCTCCCATGCTGGGTACCTTCACAAACTCCTAATGCATCTCCAAGTTTTCTATCTGAAGCTTCTCTTTCCTTGCTCTAAGTGCGCCATTTTTCTCTGGTCTTCGCAGTCTCGCTTTTCTCAACACTATAGTTCAGTGAAACCTTCTGGCAATGACAGCACTGGAGTGATAATGTACTTTCTCGATTTCCCGTTAATAGTAGCACTTGATCCAGCAACGAGTGCCAGCTCAGTGGCAGAAGGATGCTTTAATATTTTCTAGAGGTAAAAGGACCAGCTCAATTTATAGCCTTGGCTAACTCAGCATTTTTGCTCTTCTTGGCATAGAAATGAATGTTTTAGTTAAAACAAAGCAAAAAAAAAAAAAATCCCCCTTAGTTTGCTCAGTTTCATGCCAAACAAACAAGTACAATTGCTTTTTTTCTCCCTGAGGAAACGTGAAAACTGCATAATGCAATGAAGGAGTTAAAACAACCGAGGGGAAGGAGGGAAAAGAGAAGGGGCTGAACAGCAACATTAAAAAGGAAAGCAATTTGTTTTTCTGTTTTAATAAGAGACACATAATTACAGACTATCCAACAATACGTGTATCCTTGCTGAAGAGCTGCTGATATTCTACATTAACCTTTGGTACCGAGAAGTGTATTACCCCTACTGTTTTCCACAATAAATTATGTTATATCTGGCATCTAAAGCGCTAGGAAGTGTTCAGCCAGCTGGAAGCACCAGATTGGCCCAACATCCCTAACGTTCAGATTATAAATAAAGGGTACCTCATACTGCTAGAATAACAAAAACAAGCAATGCAGAGGAAGGGCAACTTCCCCCCTGCCCACAGAAGCAAAGGGTGTCAGTTGGGGAATGGCAGAACAGGAATTCAAGAGGGCAGGGTTTCTGCAGCAAGATGCAGTCCCCAGCAAGCCAAACCTCAGACAAACGCAGGACGTCAGGCAGAGAAATGAGACTTCTCTGGTTTCATCTTTACCGGGGCTTTGCACAATAAAAAAAGAGCCAAGGAGAAGTATATCTGGCTCTGCTCTTCCCAGATGGTATAACCACACAAACACAGGCTCATACATACACATATCTTCCCACTCTTTAGGCAGCATTGCCTGTTCTCTTCCAGCCATGAAAATAATTAACTCAGCCACAACCTCAGTTTCAGAGGATGTGGTCAACTGTGCCGCAGTGCACACTTCTCCCACACCCCCTAATCAAAGGACATCATGGCCATTAGTATATAATGGCATTGTGATAAAAGTGAGAAAAACCCTGCCTCTTAGGATCTGGAAGGCGAAGATATCAAATAGGAAGGGAACAAAAGATAGTCCCAAGACTCAAAACCCAATGTCTGAAAAAGGCTATAAATGGGATTTTCAGGCCCAACAGTTCTCAAGGAAGCCACTTCATTAGCTTGAGTGGGAGCATAATTGAACCAGTGCTGAGAGCTGCTAAACCAACTCTACAGCTGGAAAAATTAACCTCATCTATTTATTCTAAGGGCTAGACTATGGTGGTCCCTGGTGAGGATGTAATGGGAAGTCAGATACAAGGAGCTGTTCTCCTCACCACTCCTTTTTGGTAGGGGCTGGCTACAGCTGCAGTCCCTGTGCTCTCCTGAGGGCAAGAATTAGCCCCAAATTGGTATATTCCATCTTCATTACTCCAGCCATTATATAAACATGGCTATATGCTTGCTTACTTAAGCTGAAAAATGAAAAAGAGGAACTAAAATTAAGGTTAATAGAGCCAGACAGAGTATTCCCCATTTACTTTGCCCTCACCATAGCTGCTTCACCCTTCTGCCTTGAGTAGGTGCTTTCCCCCATAACAGCACTGGTTTTCTCTTTTCGTCTCTTCTTCCTTCCCTTAATGTGTTTTTTTTTCCTGGTGCCCTCTTCCGTCCCACTGTTACTGCTGTTGTGGCTGTTTAACTTTGTCTATTCAACATGTACCTCGAGATTTCTGAAAGAAGACACTAAGACAGGAGCTCTCCTTCTCTGGTCTGTAACATTGTGGTAAGGGCTCTGAAGAATTGTACTAACAATAAAATTCAGAAAATTTTCAGTGTCTTGTGATGAATCTCATGACAGGAAGGAGCTTGAAACTGGGCAAAGAAATAATGCATGGCCAACAAGATGTCTACCCATCTATTTCTCTACTGTTGTTCCAACGCATTCTGAAAATTTTCATTTAATTCCCTTTTTGGGCAATGGAGGTGCTGGCTAGAAAACCTCTAATCGGTTGGGTTTTGCAGGCCTGAAAGAGTTGCTGAGGTGAAACATATGCCACAGAATAAATGAGATGCCCTGATTTATTTCAACAACATGTAAATATTTGTGCTCCTCAGGGGAGCAGAGGGGAGGCAAGGCTGAGTGCAAGAATCATGTTTGCTACTGCCTGTACATCCCAGGTTTAGACTTCTCTTTCTTGTAGTGGCTGATGCTTCCCACTCAGAACATGGTTTGTTCAAATCCAGTTGTTGTCCCAAAAGAAGATTGTTAGGATATTTTTTAAAGAAATGGTGCTCCATCCCAAAGAAATAGCACAGATTTACTGTTTTTTTCTCTAACATTCATTACACCAGTATGAGATTTTTGGGAGAAAAGAAAGACCCAAAGAGAAAGGTTTGAAGGAAAAGACACAGATCCACAGCACTGATTCCATGCTTTCTTTTTGCTATTGGGGACAACTTACTGCACAGCTTGGTTAAGGATTCTGGATAGTGTAGTCCCAGCAGACATTTCCTGTACTAAGATGTACTCTCATTAGAGTTACCAAAAGGGAGTACTCAAAACATTACTTATCTTCACGTAATCACTATATCACGCCATGTATCCTTTATTTTAATTCCTACTCACTTGCTAATTACACACCACACTGAAGGTCTCACAACTGCTCTCCTGCCAGCAGCTTTGTTTGCAAAGTGTCTGGCAATAATCTCCCAGCAGTGTATTATCATGCCCTTTTCATCACACTATTTAATCAATAGGTTAATGACCTCATATAAGCTAGTTCCAGGACCTAGCTGTGCCATGCTAAATACATGAAACAAACAAAACTGTGGGCTACATGCCTTGTTTTCAAAACCTAGATGTGAACTATTCCTGCATTAAAAATCATTGTAACATACAGAAATTGCAAATTCTTCACGTCTTGCCAGAAAAAGAAAACCAGAAAAAAAAGTTTGTACAGTCCAGTGGGGAAATAGCTGCTTTCTTATAACATATGTAATTGCAAAACATGTGTGTTCTCGGTCAAGTGTTCACAGAAAGATTTATCTCGATAACACTGGAAACAACCTTTTCCCCCAGTACATCACGTCATCACTTAGAGGACTGAATGGTGACCATCATAGCTAATGGGATGAAATCACATGCAGCACACTTCCGAAGCAGGGATTGGAACAAACTTTCTCTTCCAAAGGATTTCTGTTGTAGTGAGCAGAAGGAAAGCAGCTTCTCTCCATTTCCTGAGCTGTAAACTTACAAAGTGTGGTTCACTTTGATTTTGCATCCCACGTCTGAATTATACTCTGTCTAATAAAGTGCATGTGAGATGTGTTTAGTAATGTGTGAACTCTGAAGCACATGCAGCATCACTCTAGTGCAGTGATTCTCTTGTCCAGAGGACTGGGGTGATAAATTGATTCTGTCTGCTCTTCTTAACCACCACTTTTCATACTACTAGTAGGAATTTAATTTCAGAACTACTTTTTTTCATCAAATTCTGTTATAACTGGACAACAGAGAGAGATACACACAACCGACTAGCTGGCACACAGACTGACTGCAGTCACATATAGAGTGACTGCACACGGAGATTGTGGATGTCCCAGCCCTGGCAGTGTTCATTCTATACCTCTTCTGTTTTTGGGCAAACTATGGCAAAATATCCACAACAGTATGGAAATTTCACCCCACACAAGCTCTGACAGAATGGTTAGGGAAGGAAATGAGCTGTCTTCATCACACCAGCACAGCTGGGGAAGGGACATCTGAAAAGAGGACAAGTATGCACTACAAGAAGAAGCAGAAACCACACAATTTTGTGCTACCACAGTGGTGCTACCACAGTGGTGTCACCGTGCACTGCCTTCACATGAATGGAGACCTCCACTCCTGAAACAGCATGAAAGAAAAATAATAGTTTTTAATTCTGTTTTATCCCAGATATTAACTCAAGCCAACCTATTTCTACCCATATACCTTGAGACAATTTTTTACTGGAAATTTTCCACTGCACCAGTGTTACTTAGGTTCTTTTGGCACCTTCCTTTTAGGTGTGTTATGAAAATGACAATGTGCCAGTCATCCAAGCTGTTGGCACCTGCTAAAATCTGTTCTGAGACAGAGTAATTTACACTTGGCTGAACACCTCCCAACATGAAATCACATAAATACCTTCACACTGAGATGCAACTCTTTGCTGGTTAGGTGACTCCTATAATGAGTGGAAGTGTGATGTGTCCCAAAGATCTGAAATGGCTTCAGTGCAAACATTCTGTGAAGCTGATGTAGAAGATGTTTGAGTAGTAACTATGTAGTGTGCCTGTGAAGCACTTGCTGTGATATGAGATATTAGTTCTGGACTATAAAACTGCATTTCGGAAAATATTCTCTCAAAACACTCCACAAGATACTAGTCTGGCAAAGTAGAAACTTAAAAATGCACTATTCTCAGTCCCTTAATGAACAGAAACTCTCCAACTAGCCCATAGGGTGGTCTGGCCCCTGTAAAACTATTACCTTTACTTCTGATGCAGAAGAATAGCAGACAATAGCAAAAAATGAAGGAAGTGATATGACTAAGAAAAAAGAAGAAAATTTCAAACATCTCCCACTGAGGCAAATTAACCTCCAACAGCAGGTGGTCACAGTAGACATTAACTACTTCCCTGATATTTATTAGGACACTCAGAAGCAGTCAGTGTAAAATATCATTGTCAGGGAACACCACCTTGCCTTCCCAGCAAAATCCGTCCCTGCATTACCCAGGAAGAAGGACATGTCATTGAACCATTTCTCTAATCTGTCTTTACAGAAAATAAATTATTCCTAAAATTCATGGAATCATAGAATGTTAAGGGGTGAGAATGGACCTTAAAGATCACCTAGTCCCAGCCCTCACAAGGATGTCCCCCAAGGACACCTCCCACTAGACCAGGCTGCTCAAGGCTTTATCCAACCTGACTTTGAACACTGCCAGGGTTGAGCCATCCACAACTCCCCCGCAACCTGTTCCAGTGTCTCACCACAATTGTTGACACAGCAGTCCACCATTGGTTAGGTACAAGAAATCCTGATATACTCATGAAATGATCCACTTCTACAATGGCAACACATCCCTCTGACAGATGAAGAGAGGTGGCTGGATTGAAATATCTCTCTGCCCCTTGGGATACTACTCAAAATCTAGCAGAGGGATCAAGCTGGACAGGATGGCAATGATGTACCTTTACAGCACATCACTTTGGTACCAGGTAGCTTAGCACATTGGTATCTAAAATGCCACCAGTAGTTTTCAAGATAATGTTGACTTGAATGAACACACCTGCAAGAATATCTCTTGTCTGTCAGGTAGTTTCAAGTTTTGGGGAGTCTCCGTATCTGGAAAACACTATTGGGTACATTTTGTCCTATTTCTGCAAGCATTCTCGTAAGCTGAAGGTCAAAATCCTTATTCCAGAGCATTTTCCTCATGTATTAATATTACATTAAAAAAAACCCAGTTGGTTTTCATCTGCCATCATTGCCACATAGGCAATACAAGGTTATCACTTTCCCTTCAGCCCTCTAAGCCTTTCTGCAGTCAGAGGGCAACAGAACATTAAGGTCTGTCTATTTACTTCCAGACATCTCTATTTTACAGAGAAAAAGGAATGAGGAAGAAAAACAAGAAATGTGGTGACTTTTCCTCACATATTAAAAAAAAAAGGGTTTAAAACACGTAAGTTTGGAAAGAGAAGCACACAATCTAACATATTTATGAAACTTTTCACGTTAAGCCCTAAAAAAAGCCCAAACCAAAAAAACCCCACTACCTCATCCTCCACTGTGCAGATCGCAGGACTTAACCATGGGCAGGCTGAGTGGAAGAGACTTCTGAAGATCTTCTTACCAGAGATGGCTCTAAGTCATTCTGAGACCTATTGCTGACTGATCAAGGATTGCAGGAGCACCTCAGTGAAAAATCTACCTGATGGGATGGAAACAAATGAAAAAATCTAAGACATCAGAGCCTCAGATTTTTCACTATTTGGATGTGTGTCAATATTAAAGTGAAAAAAGTAGGGATTTGATAAAAAGATCTGATAGAAAAGCAAAAGAGGTATATAAGTGATAACTAACCTGATAAAGAACTAAAAGGGCTAATCTAATTAAAGCTGATCCACATGGGTTTCTGGAAAACAGATCTTGTCAAGCTAACTTGATATCATTTTCTGATGTGATTATAAATGAGACTGCTAAAGGCAAGCATCTTGATGGATGCCTGTAAGAGAACTGGCTTTGTATCACACTACAGTTTGACTGAAAAGCTAAAAAGCATAAGAGATGGGATTCATCCACAGTAATTATAGCTGTCTAGAAGTTTGGCAGCTTGTCTTAACTTCTCTATGTTCCCATTATAGTCAATGAAAAGAAAAAGGTACTGTCAAAAAGTGATTTATGATTTTTCAGATAAGTCCACTACATCTTTCTGTGAAGGTCTCCATCTCTCTCCATTGACTATTAAGAGCTTAGAAAACTAGCAACCATTAGAAGCCAATTTTTGGATGACTAAAATGAGATATGATGGATCAGAATGGCATCTTAAACTACTTTAAAACTATGTAGCAGATACATCTAAGCCATCATTACATGACTGAGGAACAAGGCACTGGTATTGGAATTGGCTATTGCTTCCTAGACTATCTTTCATTTTTTGTAAGAAAATAACATTTTCACAATATGGGAAGATGACTAGAAAATGGAAAATAATAGCAAAACCAGTTGGGTTAGGTAAGTGTAACCAGACATTATGTACTTCAGTATAGCTAACAGGAAGACCATGGATCAAGCAATTAGTATAATGAGACAGACTTCATGATGGAGGACTCTACTCCAGCAAAAAGAGATCCTAAAGAGGAGGCAAGGTTTTGGGAGCAGAGGGCTGTGACAAGTAACCAGATTAATATGAATTTCTAGTGCACTAACAAAAAGCTATTCGGCTCACCAGATATACAAACAATAGCAAAGAGGAATGGGGAGGTTATGTTATCTTATTCAGCATCAGTGAAATGACTAGTAGTTTCACTGGGTTCCTGGTGTTGTTTTAAGAAAGACTACGAAAAATTCCATGGATTACATGGAAGCCAGGGGAACAATTACAGTATTAGGAAACATGTCTTATTGCAAGAGACTCAAGACACTCAACCAATTAACTTACCAAAGAGAAAGTTAAAGAATGATTTGATCACAGGCTACAAGTGCTTTCCATAGGGAACAAAAATTTGATAATAGAGGGCTCTTCAATCTAGCAGGCAAAGGCAGATCAAGATCGAAGGGCTGGAAGTTACAGCAAGACTAATTCAGTCTAAAAATAAGGTGCAAATTTTAAATACTCAAGAAATAACTTGAAATAACTTGCCAAGAACTGTGACTTATTTTACATCACCAGAAAATAAGTTTTAATAAACATAAGTTTTAAGTTTAGAACCTTATACTTCTATATCTAAGCTGAGAATGTCAGAACATTATTGTGGAGAAAAAGAATAAATGTAAGTTGGGAAGTGTTGACTACAGTATTCATATACAGCCAAGGGATTTCATTTCCATTGGAGCACCAAGTCAGACCGTCTACCATGAAGCTTTGCCTAACTGAAACACCTTCTTCCTACTCCACACTATGCAAACCCTTTTGATTAATGAGCACTAACTCAAAGTAGATTGCACTAAAATTAGGAAGCAAGAAGAAATCATAATTTGCAATTATCCCTCTCATGAATACTTCAATACAATACTTTAGAGTAATTTTAGGCATACCATTGTTTTGTAAATGTAAAGGTAAAACACAAATCACAATATGGTAAAGATCTCTCAGTAGGCAATTAAAAATTAATCAGCTAATTAGATCAAATGAACGAGAAAATAAGGCTCAGGAAGACATCTATTCTAATTAACATAATATTAACTTACAAAAGACTTGTTCAGACAAGAAAGAGATCATTTTTATTTCAAATATCAAACCAATCAATAAAAGGAAACAAACAGTTATTTCTTACCTTGTTATCCCCATGACCAAAGCCAAAAGGAAATGACAGTAATAGTGAGTCAACTGCCCATGCAACTGTATTAATTTCTTATTATTTCTAATCTTGTTAACTATTTGAATCCACAATTTAAACTGGGCTGTATTAAATTTATAAGGATTCTACCTATATTGTGCCAACTCTGTACTTGCCGTGTCTCTTAAGAATCTTCTAGGTACTTAAAATAAAACTAATGAGATCCAAAGTCTCACCTAGGTTTCTCCTTAGCCAGGTGACTCCTAACTAAAGCACAAGGCTTTACAGAGGAGACAGAGGATGTTAAAATAAGAAAAAAGTGGAGGGTTTCTTAAGTCTGTGTCAGGCATGATAACATATACTCTCAAGGAAGGAAATAGCATTATAGGACACCTTATTGAATAAACCTGACTGGTTAAGCGGAAAGGCTCAGGCAATCAGACAAGGAATTGGGCATGGTTGGACTTAATTAGATGGATCGCATAGATTAGAAGTACCTGCTATTATAGGATAGTTCCTAAAATATTTTTTCAAATGTCACATTACTCCAGCAATGACCAACCTCCACAACCTTCCAGTTGGAGTCACAGGACATATGCCACAGACTTTGGAGTGCTCCAAGCCATTTGGCAGCTGGGAGATGACTATGACTCCCAGAGCTCTGGTGCAGCAGCTCTGGGGATGGTTCCCTGAACTCTCCACAAGTGCACTGCACAGCCCTTCAGAGATCTCCCATGTGTTATCCAAAGTGACCCCTTTGCCAGGCCAACACAGCTTCCCTGCCCATCTCGTGAGACAGGCCTGGCTGGGGAGTAATCCTTGTACTGCCCAAGAGCTGCATGGGACACAGTGCTACAGGACAGACAGGACACCACTGCATTATTTACCCTTGCAGGGGGAAAAAAAGAAATCTAGAAGTAATGGTTTAGAGGCAGGCTTTGCAAACCAATTCCACAATGAATGTATTTCACTTTGATCACCCCTTCTAGCCCATAACAGAATTGAGGCAGTATTTTGTTTTGCAGAAATTAGTACCTTCAAGACCTGCAGTGGATTTATTATTTCTGCTAAGGCTTGCACTTCCTTTCTGATCCACTGCTGTAAAATCCAGAGGGACAGAACAGCACAGAAAATTCTTGCGAAGATGTACTGTGACATAGGAAGAGTCAGACGCATTATGTGTGAACAATACGACAAAAGGAAAAGCCATCTGAAAATAAATGAAAAAAATTAATAATCAAAAGGGTGTCTAATTCTTATCTGGGCACTTGTTTGCTCACTCTATGAATTAGGACCATCAAGCTGTGGCATATAAAGCTGGAAGGGACACTGAGTCCAGAGCTCACTCCTAGCTGAGGAAGGTGCCAGAACCAACCATTCCGGGGAAAGAAATTGTGTTGCCAGAAAACAAGTGAGGCATTGGAAACAAAATTTTTCTCTTGCTTTAGTCCTGAAATTAGGGCTCCATAATTCCAGGCCAAATATCCATATCCACTCCAAGTTTGGTCTTGTCACTTAAACAATTAATAATGGCAGTCGCCCTGTGTGACCATCAGGTATTGGTCAGAGACTTCAAATCATTGTGCAGCGATTATAAAACTGCTGTTAGGAGAGAGTAACTTTCAATCATGCCAACATTAAACCCAGCAGCAGTGTATGCTGCATAATGAGAGACACACACACACATGGAACAGGGAGACTTCATTGTTATACATTTCTATGTAAACTGTGGCTTGTAGTTAATGGGATACAGGCTCAAAGAATAATGTATAGAATTTATAAAATGAAAGCCTCAAAAAAGACACTTTGCTAACAGAAATTTTCAATTCTAAGCTATGAACAATTGACATAAAAATAGCCCATCCAGAAATTGCTGAGTATGTTGGAGAAACACAGAGAATGACTATATTTGGAGAATTTCATACTAGTTTGATAACTGATTTTTCAGTAAGCTATTTAGGCTAAACATTCTCCTGGAACAGATGTATCAATCAAAAGCTAAGCCTGCTTTAAATAAATAAGCAGTGCCTGTTTTCTTCTCCAGAATCAAAAAGCTGTCTTCTCTGACCTTCCACTGCTTTGTGTTTGATAGCTGACAAAATACTTCACTAATTTACACTGCAGCATGTTAGAGTTTTAGCAAGTGGAGGTCTCAAATACAGCTCAGTTTCTGTCACTGATGAAAGAAATTATCTACAGGATATATACTAGATCAATATTTGTCAGGCTTTCCAAACAAGCTGGAAACCTATTCTTTCCTGTTCTTTAAAGAAACCTCTAATTTGTTTTCCTATAAGGGATTAAAAAATTCCAGGAACTAAATAAGCAGAACAGAAAACCTATTTCTCACTACTTGATAGCCTGGAGCTGTAATACAGCAGCATCAACAGATTTAAACAAAACAAAAGGCAAAAAAAAAAAAAAAAAAGGAAAATAAGATCAAACCTTGCTGCTCTAATTTCTATGAACAGTTTTTTATCCTGTCCTTATTTGTATCTTCTCTTCATGTAAGGTAGCAGAAGGTGCATCTCAGCTGGGAGAGCACATCCTCCTTACTACAACAAACAATAGTATGGACATGAGGGGAAAATAGTGGAAAGCTCTGAAAGCTCCTTGGCAATAAAGTGAGATGCAGCAAATAACTGAGAGGATGGGCAATGACTGCCTCAAGACTCCTCCTGGTCATTCCTCAGTGCAAGTCTACCTAGTGTGAGCCAGCTGATGCCCAGGTGATTGTACCTGCTCCAGAAGCAGCAGCAGCTGAACTGTCTCCAAGCAGCAGTGTGCAGGAGCTAAGTGGCCCAGCTGAGGTTTAAGGCATGACTTCTACAAACAGCTTTCTCCACAGTCTTGCACAACCATGAATCCTCTCCTCCATGCAGTTCACCACTGGAGAACAGCTGTGGAATGAAGCCTACAGTACAACAAATACCTAATAGAAGGCCCTCCCAGTGGCTATCCCCAGCTTTCTGCCAGGGGTCTGAACCTCCAAGGCTCCCTGCAGACCTCCGTGACTTGTAGCCTGTTCATTGCCTGACCTAATTCTTCTAAATGGCTCACCCATTTTGGCTGACAATTTCCTCTAAATGCCCAGACACCAAGCAATGGAAAATTTCCTTTAAATGCCAGTTAATGAGCAATGGAAAATGTCATTGCCATGAAGTTATGCAGGTACTTAAGTGCTCTGCTGGATCAGGTCTTTGTGAGTTACATTATAGTCTCACATTTGACGAGATTTTCTGAGTGTGATAAATAAAATGAGATGAACCTCTATGATAAGAAAAAAAAAAGGGAGAGATACGTGTAAAATATTTTTAAAGCTCCTGTGGTTCTCAGAGGGCATAGTGGAGAGAAAGAGGGAAAGATAATGCAAAAGCATAAACTAGGCTATGCTTGCGTAAATTACTCTGACATTTAATAACTCTCTACTAAAAATTCCCAAGCAAGGCTACTTCAGATATTTTTAAGGTCATGTATCATTTACTGTCTAGGTCAATTTATGCATCAGCAAAAATTGCTGCAAACCCTTCTGGACAGCACTTTAAAAATAAAGGTATATGTAACTGTTTTGGCCATATTTTCCTCTCCAGTTTCTGCTCTGAGAACATTTCACCTTGGAAAATTAAAGTAATATTCTGTAATAAGTGAAGTCAGTATGATATTTCAAGGCAAGCCAAGGACAAGCTTTATAACCGTGCTATCAAAATGCTATTAATAAAAGCAAAAATACACACACGATGCCTGTGTTCCCCTATGGATGGAAAAAATTATTGTCCATTAAGTTAACATTTCAGAGATCCTCTCAGTTTTTCCTAAGGTCCCAAAGAAAGCAACAAAACACATACCTCTTGCTGTTAACTTGTATATATCTGCTATCATGTAGTGCTCTATTTTAGTAAACACTCCAAGGTTGCTTAAGAGAATATATGGATTAGTAGGATTTCTGGGAGGAAAAAAAAGGTGAAAAATTGTTGCTAAAATAATATATTTTCATAATTAAATTTTATAACGGTGTCTTAGTTTTTGTTTTGGTTTATATTTTGTTTGGTTTATAAATGCATCTTATGTTAAACACCGAAATTCTCTCATCTGCTTATATAGTTCCCCTCACTGCTGTATCCAGTGGCTCCATAGTTATCCCCATGACAATCCATACTGCATTAGGTACTATTATCTCCTTTGGGCAGATGGACAGATATCAGGTGAGGCAGTGCAGCAGAAAAACCTCCAAGTTTGATGGGTAAAGCTGGCTAGAAGATAACAGGAACCTAAGTTACCTCCTCAGTGCCCCTCTGTGCATCCCTGAGCGTTACTAAGCCACCCTCAGCACCCTATACAGCACAAGACGTGTTGCTACTCACACTCGTTATTTAACTTCTCCTTCCCTAGAAGAAAACACGTTTTTAAGTACCATATAATTGCATCGAGTTTTAGAGTTTGTGCCCACACCATTTTTTAAAATGAATTATGCAAGGAAGGTATGGCTTGGAGAATTTGCCTTTTCACCTGGTCTCAGATGATCAAAACCAATACACACGTGTTCATTGGAGACAAATTATGAGCACATGTGTGTGTTTTGCTTACTTGGTTTTCAGTGCTTAAAAAGAAATAAATTTTGAAATAAAAACATAGTTTGGGAACAAAAAAGCCCAAGACAGTTCATTCTGAAAATATCACAGAGCATTTAAAAACATACAGGAAAAAAAGGCAGTATTTGTCAAATTAATTTCATTATTTATAACAACTTCCATCCTCTCACATATCTTGATATTTTCATTGAAATCACTATTATTGATTTTCCCTTTTCCCTAACAAGAATGAAAGATGAACTATAACACAAAGTCACTTCTCTTTGTTAGTTACATTGATGCAATACATTAGATATTTTGAAAAAACTCACTAATGAGACATACTCTTTCCAAGAGAAAAATGCTCACTTTAAAGCTCTGTGTTCAAAGGACTGTAAAAAGGAGCCTTTTTCAACTCTTTATTTTCAATGCTCTCATTACACCAATGGGAAATTCTTAAGAAACTTCTCAGATCTACCACATTTATTTCATTTCATTTTAGAACCTTATCTCATAAAACAGTGAAAAGTTCTGGGGCAGTTTATAGTACTATTAAAAACTGAACTAACTTTATTATTCATTCAATCTCCTCCATTATTTATCCCTCTTGATTTGAAAGTAGGATTCACAACTGCAGCACTAGGAGTTTGCTGCAAGTCCCTGGAACACAGCCTCACCACAATTAGCCATTGATCCAGCTGTTCGTACCATGACAAGGGAATGCAAACTCCCTCCTCCTTGAGGCTACAGCTCCACAGAGAAACCCTTCAACATCACAGGCTTCTACCACTACATTTCTTAACTTAATAATCAGCATCAGCTCAGAGTTGAGTTCTTAAGCTGCAATGAGAGACACACACTTCTATTCGTTAGGAAAGTGAGATTTTTTTCTCCCATCATGTTCAGCTTTTATGTACATGCAGTTTTATTCCTCTTTTTTGCCAACTTTTGGTAACACAACTTTACATACACTTAAATTGATGGAACAAGATTTCTCATGCAGAACAAGATACACATTAAATATGCTTTTTTCTTTTTCAAAATGCTTTTACTGCATGAGTAAAGCCTCACAAACATGTGAAAGACCTGTGGCAAATATTCACATTTTATGAATGAGGTTAGTGAACAATGAGCTCAGAGGAAGGAAGAAATCAAAGAAGGCACTGCAAAATTCATAGCACTCACTGGGTATGGCAGATGTCACTTAATTTTAATTATTGATGACAGTATTTCAGACTATGCTTGTTAACATAGAGGAGTATAAACACAGAGCACTGTATAGCACTCAGGTTCTAAGAGGTCACTAGGAAGTGGTAGGAAACATCAAGATTTAAGCATCATTTTCTCATAAGTGTGTCCATTTCTGTGTTTTGCTTTCCTCAAGTTGTATCTATCACTGCTGTAAAAAGTTTCTTCACAGTATTTATTTCAACTGGAAACAACGAGCAGGTAAATTGCATAGTGCCTATGGCATGGAGACCAGGTAAGCCAGTTCTGTACCTGTGTGATCCATTACAGCTTGTAAACAAGCAGTCAAAACTGTCATGCACACCTTCCCCACACTTTGTACTGATACACAGATCCTCCCCACATTGGTATGATTACAAGGCAATAGCCATGTTCAGATGTCTATGATAGATTTTGGAGCCTAGCTTTTGACCCATTTTTTCAGCCTTGTCTCTGATTTATATCTGATATGACATAAACAAGTTTATTATTCAAATGTTGCAACTTTCTGTGATTAACTGTGATAATTTAACCATGTGTATAGTACAGTTTCTCTGTTTAATGCATAGTACTTTTTTTTCCTTATTAAAAAGTTTTCTACTGACTTTAATTACACTCATGAGAATGTAGAAGTGAAAAAACATATTGTTTGCCTGAGGCCTTGGGTGACAAGAAAAGGTTTCATGGCTCAGGGATTCACTCTTTAGTGACTTCAAAACTCCTTACTTCTGATCCTAGACTGAAACCCACTGCTCACATCCTATGAATGAAGAGTGACCCCAACGTTCTCCAAATCGATTAAATGAAAACCAGGCAGGCAACCAGTACACAAGTAGCTCACTCCTTAAGCCTACATACTCTGTAGATATGTTTATACATTTATGTTTAGTGGCTTGGGGAGGAAATATCCACCTTATGATGTAATAGATACATGTGTTTGCATTTATATTGTTTTAAATAATGATGTAATACCACAGTCCCTCAGGAACCTCACATTAAATTCGTACCTACCAAATTTGGCTTCTGCAAGCCCCAACTGCCTTACTGGGCTGAAAGGGTTTATGCTTGCCTGAGTTTATTTTCTCTTTAAGGACACTCAGTGCTGGGCCCTGAGGACCACACCTTGAATACTATGTTCTAGATCCCTCAGTTCAGGAAGGATATTGAGGTGCTGGAGCAGGTCCAGAGAAAAGCAATGAGGCTGGTGAAGGGACTCGAGCACAAGTGCTATGAGGCTGAGGGAGCTGGGGCTGTTTACCCTGGAGGAGGCTCAGGGGTGACCTTATCATCCTCTACAACCCCCTGACAGGAGGTTGGAGTCAGGAGGGGATTGGTCTCTTCTCCCAGGCAACCAGCAGTAGGACAAGAGGACAGAGACTCAGGCTCTGCCAGGGGAGGGTTAGGTTGGGTATTAGG
>NW_008678083.1:4782-9168 GCF_000695815.1 Acanthisitta chloris | reverse complement strand
TCAAATGCCTTGTGTAAGTCCAGGTAGGTAATATGCCCTCCTAGAAAGCATCAGAATGATCTATATGCATAAATAGATACATTATCTACATGTATATATCGGTATCTATGTGTATATATAGATATACTAATGTATTTATAGACATACTATGTCTACCTTATGTGTATATATGATACATATATAGATATTATCACAGGATCATAGAGTTCTGTGATAATATATGTATATAATATGTCTCTAGAGAGATGTTGTCTGTGTACAGAGAGGAGGTAGATGCTCCTAAGCATTCCACAAAACAGAGGAGATGATTCAAAATACCTGTGGAACAATTCTTGCTCCATGAGTTTTGTCTGCTCTCTTGGGTAATGTTTTGGTTCAGCACCTTCAAACTGAATGAAGCATTTACTTAAGGCTGAATAAGCCATGGAAAAGGGAGATTTAAGATATTGCTCTTGGGATGGAAGTGAAAATAATACATCCTGGGAAAAGTGCAAATAGAGACAAATGCCAGGAGGTAAAAGGCAGGAAATCCTTTATTGAAGGGGTAAAGGCAGAGCCACAAACAGACTGTCTTCAAAGTTAAAACCAAATACAAACAAGAGGCTAAAAACCAGAAAATTACATTTCTTTCCCTTCCCCTTAAAATGAAAGTCCAAAGCTTAATTTTGGTTGGATTTGTTATGCTTACACAGCTCAGTTGGCAATCACACCCTGATTTGGGTGCAACAGGGAGGAGGGAAACACCAGTCAGATACCAGAGTGGTTAACCTATGAGCCAAGACATCCACTCTCCCACCCCACTGCTGGGCTTGGAGAGGGGATGTGGGAGCAGCATGTTAAAACACAGTCTTTGTCTTTTTTATCTTTATTTTCCTTTGGTTTTTTGTTGGTTTTTTTTCTCCTTTCCAGACAGCTACTGTACAAAACCAGAGAGAAATTTATAATAAATACCTAACACAAGAGGCTCAGTACATTGCTACAATCCTTCACTGAAGGGAAACATATATACACATATATATATCCTAATATATAACCTCTTTGACTTAAATCAGCGTAAAGGCTACGTGTTTCTACGGGAAGCCTAGGGCAGGAATCCCACTTAGCATCACCCAGACCCCACACCTCAACCAAGCAGCACTGCCTGCACTCCCCCCATCCTCCTCCTCACTGGAAAATTTGCCCACCACAGGGAGTTTTTACATCTAGGAAGCTCCAGCTAAGCAATAGCACAGTGAATATAGAGTAACTGGAAGAGCCCCTTGGTGTGCACAACTCCTGTGTGATAAATACAGACGTTTTCCTTGGCACTGGCTCAGGCTGATAGTCCTGACCCATCCTAACTGCTGGTTATGACACTGGAGAGAAAACACATGCTGGCTTTGAGTTAAAGCCCTCACAGACTCAAAGGGGGGAAGAAGAAAATAACCCTGCAAGGCTACATGACTTTAGCATCCAGCTATTTGTTAGGGCTTAAATTCCTGGAGATTAATTAGCAGACGCAGAACATTGCCCCAAGGTAGGTCTGAACCACAGCCCAAACAGCTCTGCATCCAAACTCTGCAGCTGGCCTTGATTTTTTTTTTCTCCTTCTCTAAAAAAATAAGGAGCCAAGCCCTCAGTACCCTCAATCCTGGGCTGTAGCTACCTTGGTTTTGATAGGAATCATCTATGGGAGATAAAACCAGGAATATTTCATGTTTTCAGGTAATGGTTTCTGGTACAGCTTCAGGAGAGCATCTCATCCCACCATCCCATCCCAAACCTGCCTGGACAGCAAGGAAAGGGTCTCACACGAGCTTAGGGACAAGGAAAAGGATTCATTCCATAATTATGAATGGAGAAGCTCAGACATAGAAATTCCAGCCCTCCTCCCCTTCCTATGAGAAAAAGGCTGTTCCCACTGGAAATTCAACATGTTGCTGCCAGAAATGAAGCCAAGGCAGGGTACAAGAGAGGAGCCTGGAGTTACCAAATCCCTCATCCAGAGATAGCAAACCCAAATTCCACCCCTGCTCCCCAGGCAGTGGCTGCTGCCAGCACACGGCTGGGATCGCTGTGGAAAGGGGAAAGTTCAGGGACTGAGCAGCCATCTGTGCTGGAGCCAGGCAGCATCCGGGCTGGGAGAGGGGTCTGGCTGCTTCCTGCTGGGAAGGAAGAGCTCCAGCCTTGCCAGGCTCAGCTTTAGACTGAGAATTGCTCAAGCAAGGCTGGAGCTGGTGCCAGATCTGAGCACCTAGGAAGGCAGGGGTGAAGAGTGGCACTGGTCACCTGTGGCATCACCTACAGACCCTGGACTCATCCCTGCTGCAAGCCAGGTTGATAAATGATCTCCAAAAGCTGGAAAAATGAGCCTGCAGGGGACTAAGGGCCAAGGGTGGGGAGGGAAACGCTGGCACACCCGAGTGCTGCTCCAGAGGGGGACAGGGTATCGCAACAGGCACTTCACAGTCAGAGCACTGCAGAGTTAGGAATTAATTAATCCTCACAGCAGCCCTGTAAGCCACATCAGGTGTAATTAAGCCTTAGTTTTATAGCTGGGGAAATGGAGGTATGGGGTTGTGGCTCTAGGAGTAACTCTGCAGGTGCTGGGGGGTTTGGAGACAGAGGTTTGTTGCTTTGTAGGTTATAAAGCCAACAGAAACCACCAGGACCACCTCTCTCACCTGTCCTTCTGTCTAATTCCTGCCAGGATCTGGCCCTCTGCTTATTCCCACTCCCACCCAAATGAGGAATTTATCTCCCAAGCTAAACCCACAGCTGATAAAACACTCCTCATGCTCAAGGAAACCCACGCTGCTGCAGGGAGGGGACTGCAACCCATTCCATGCCTTTTCCAAAGGGATCCCAATTTTATCAGCACATCCACCCACCCTGGACCTCCTCAACCTGCAGCTGGGACGGGACAACAGCACAGCCAGGCTCCACATGTTTTCCAGCGCCAAACCCCAGTGGAATTTCCAAAAGGAATCTGCAATCATGTTCAACAACAGCTCTTCAGAAAACACCCTACACTTGTTTTTCCCTTTAAATGACAACTTGCCTGTGAGCAGCCAGCCAGAAAGAAAGGAAGAAAGAAAGGAAAAGAAGTGATTCCTCCCCGTTTTGCTGCCGTTATTTCCCCCTCTGAGGTAGACATCGATGGGGTGGGGACGAACCGCTGGAGAGTGGTTATGTGTTGGCGAGCGAGCCCACGGCATCCTCGCTGTCCTGCCCTGGCGTGGTGGAAGCCCATGGCATCCTCAGCTCTGAGCATCCTGGCATGGCTCAGCACTGCTGCAGGATGCAGGTGGCAGTGGCTGGTGGTGGCCCTGGGTAGCTGCACTTCTCCGGGGAGGTGATTTTTCCGGCGTAATCGATGCAGGAGGCGTTGCGCGTCCGCACGCCCTCGCCGCACGTTTGGGAGCAGGGGGACCACGGGCCCAGGCGCCAGAGAGGGCAGGGGACATCTCCACAAGGCTTGATGTCCTCAGGCTTGAGGGCTTTGTCGCAGGCAGAGGAGGTTTGACCCTCCACGTCCCGGCACTCCACCGTCCGTCTCTGCCAGCCGGAGCCGCACGTCTTGGAGCACTCGGACCAGTCGCCCAGGACCCAGTGGGAGGTCAGCATGGGGCGGATGACATTGGCTGACTTCTTCTCTTTGCCTTTCTGCTTGCTGAAAGGGACATCCTTGGGGATGAAGAAGGTGTACTTGACTTTTGGTGGGAAGACCTCGCTGGCGATGGTCAACAGCTGCACGGTCAGGGGCTCCGGGAGCTGCCGGAAGCTCTGCAGCCTCTCCAGGGTTGTCATGGAGCCACTGTACTTCAGGATGGTTCCCTTAATGAGGATGTCCTGCTCCATGGCTGAGATGGCAAAGTCTCCATTCAGCAGGTACTTGCCCTCGAGGGTCCTCAGGGCCAGGTAGTTCCCGTCGTGCCGAACCCCTCGGTGGCTGCGCTGCTTGATGTCGATGTTGGTCGCTCCGGCAGTCATTGTAGCCATATCTGCACGGGGCAAAGGGACACAGTTATCTTCCAAGAGAACACCCATGTAGGGAATAGCATTTAGGATCATGGCTCTGAACCCAGAGCGCTCAGTAGCTGGAAATAGTGCAGATGTGCCAGATGTGAGCTCAGCTGGAAGATTTCACATGCAATAATGAGTGGTGCAATCCAATGAACAGCCCCACAGTTACCAGCCTTGGTGGGAAATTCCTCTTACTCCTTTCCTTTGGAAATGGGGAAGTGTTTGGGGCTGAAATCCTGTACTGGTAATGCTGAAGGACAACATCAGTTATATCACAGAGTCATCATAGAATGTTAAGGGGCTGGAATGGGCCTGAGAGATCATCCAGCCCCAACCCCTGCCCTGGGCAGGGACACCTCCCACCAGAGCAGGTTGCTCAAG
>NW_008678083.1:0-4161 GCF_000695815.1 Acanthisitta chloris | reverse complement strand
CTACCTACCTACCTACCTACCTAATCTATCGATATAGAACAGCAGAGTAGGAGAGAATTTCTGCACCCTCAACATCTTTGGAAGGGTTTTGCAGCCACCACTACAATGCAGAACTAATCCTACTGGAGGACACAGAGGACATTCCCAGGCCAGGGAAGGATTTCCCTGCCAAGCCAGCCAGAGCCCATTCCTGGAGCACCATGGGACAGCACCCAGAGGGCTGTGGCACTCGAGCCCTCAGCGCTGTGACTCACAGCTCGGGGCCAGCAGGATCCTTTTCCATGCACCCCCATGGTGGATGCTGCGGTCAGTAATTAGGGTTGGAGTATTTTGGGAAAAAGCCTTTGAGTCCAACTCTGCTCTCCGTTGCCCTGGCCTCCCTCACCCCGATCTTAATGGGATCTCATCTTGGCTGGAGCTCCTACACTAATCTCCCTTTAGTCAACCGCAAACAATTCATAGGAGAGTGGAAGCCCCATTTCAGCTGGTTCCCTGGAAGGAAACCATGTAGGAAATCCAATTTGGCTGTGTGAGTCACCTCACCGCATGGAATTGGACGCGTTGGGCTTTTGTTACGATCCTTCCGACAAAAGCCTTAAACTCAGCTCTTTGGCAAAGCCATGGAGACGTTGGGTGAGGGAAGTGGCTGCCTCCATGCCCATGTCTCAGCATTCAAGTTCACCCCCAGGGAAAAGTTATTGAACTATTTATATCCCACGTCAGCCCTTGCCTATGTGTCCAGCTCCCTTCACTGGGGTGAAACGCGTAGTGTAAACTCCTCGGGGCGGCAGATTTATTTGCAGTGGTTGTTCTCAGCCCTTCGCATTAGTTGTTATTTTAGGAAATAAACTCTACTTGGCTTGTATAAGGCTGCCCCAAAATAAACTTAGTGTGAGCTCCAGAGTCTGGGGAAGAGCCCAGGCTCTTGCAGTGCCACCCAGCTGTGGGTGGTGGCTTGGAGTCCAACGTTCATAGCCTAGCTCTTTAGCCATAAACCAGGAGAACGAGAGGGAAATTGTTTTTTCCCCCCCGGCCAATCTCTCAGACCTCTTCTCCCCAGTGGCTTACTTGGATCTGTTGAGTGAGCCAGTTATTTTCCTGCAAGTGGAGCCATTCCCACCACACACCCCACACTTGTCCAGCTTCTTGGAGGACCCAACGACGTGATCACAGCCAGCCTTGATGCACTGCCCGTGGACACAGATGGAGAGGGTCTCTGGGCCACACAGCGTCCCATCAATCACCTGGGGAGGGAGATGCAGGGGAGAAATTAGTGGATGTGATCCAAAATGGGGTCAACAGGGCTGATTCCCATCAAAGGAGTCTTACTTTGGCCTCAAAGACTTTGAATTCACTCCTCCCTCGGGCTCGGCAGAAGAGCTTGCAGCGATCTCGGGGCGACACTCCTGCGTACTTGGGAACCCACTCCAGGCGGTTCCCTTCCAGATCTGTGAAGTTGTAGCTGTTGTACTTCTCACACTGCTGCTCCCGAAAGCTCTTCCCTGAAAGGAAAGGCAAAATGTGACCCCAAATCTGTGGGAAGACAGCAGGAACTGCTGTCCCTGGCCATCACGGAGATGTGGGAGTGAGCTGAGGATAGTGGGAGTGTGTGGTGAGTGTGCAAGGACAGGAGGGATGACAGAGGAGGGAGGGATGACACAGAGAAAGGATGCTACAGAGGAGGGATGTCCCAGAGGAGGGAGGGATGCCACACACCTTCCACTCAGCCAGAGAGGGTCACAGCCCCCAGTGGTTAAGGCTGTTGCCCCCTCAAATATGAATATTCAAGGGAGAGTGGAGCAATCCCTGCTCATGGATTCTGGAGGAGCAGGATTGGGAGATGAGCATGCATTTGAGAATTGGCATAGAATCATAGAATTTTAGGGGTTGGAATGGACCTTAGAGATCACCCAGCCCCAGCCTCCTGCCCTGGGCAGGGACACCTCTCACCAGAGCAGGTTGCTCTAGGCTTGATCCAACCACAGCCTCCCTGGGCAACCTGTGCCAGTGTCTCACCACCCCTGACTCCTTACCATCTGGGGGGCACTCCTCGGTGTGGCAGGACTGGTACTTGGTTCTCTGCCCCTCGCAGTACCTGCCGCCGTGCTGGGGCCTGGGGCTGTCGCAGTGGCGGGGGGAGAACTGCACTCCGCCGCCGCAGCTCCGCGAGCAGGACCCCCAGGGGCTCCACGGGCCCCAGCCACCATCCACTGCTGCCTGCAAGAGTCAGAAAAACCTGCCAAATCCATCTCTCAGCCCATCCAGCCCTGCCTGCTCACTCCCAAAGGTCTGGAGCAATGCTAAAGTCTTCCCCCAAGCCCTGATCTAGCAACACACATAATTCACACAGAGTTATTACTGACTTCCACTAGTCTATTCATGTGCTTCAAGTACTTGCTGACTGACTCCAAAATCACTGCTAATTCCACCAGCAGGGCAAAAAAGTGATGATTTAATTGCAGAACCTCACTGCTTGCTCTGGTTAGACCAGCCCATGCCTCAGTACAGGCTTTATCCATGAGCTGGACTTGCCAGTAATAAAGGTCAGTCAACACAGGACAGACAACCAGAAATAAACCAGGCAAATCCAAAGCTAGTCAAGGAGATGGCAGGAATGGGGTCAGAGGTTTGAGAATCCCAAAGGATCAAGCCCCAATCCCCCCATTACCTGGGGTTTCAGGGCATCCTGTGGCACGCAGTGCCCATCCCAGCACAGCCCATCAGCTTTGCAGGGTGTCCCATCAGCCCACGGCAAGCTGCCGTTCTTGGTGTGGCACAGAGGCTCCCCACTGCCAGTCCTGCACCACAGCTGGGCACAGATGTCCTCCTCCGTGGTGTTGGGGCAGTGCTGGAAGTCCTTCCCAAAGATCTGCTGGCACTGCTGGTCCAGGCTGTACAGGGCTCCTTGGCCAGGCAGCTCAGCTGGCAGGGACAGGGGGTCGGCCGGGGCATCGAGCAGGCAGTCACCTGGGCAAGGCGATGGACAAATCAAGGCTTGATGCACCAAGCAGGGCACCTCAAGCCTCTGCCTGTGGTCTGGTGTGCCTCCCCTTTCACCCCACATACCCCTCAGACCTTGCGAAGAGCCTGAGCAACTAAGGCAAAGGTTGTTTTGAGTGATGAGGCTGCTGAACTGAGCCTTACCGTGCCCTCCATCCAAGAACTCAGTGAGGTACATGGCACTGCAAGGGGACCAGGGTTGGGTCTTGTTCAAGTGGATGAAGAGAGCAGCCATCATATGGTGCTGGCCCAGGGGTCCAAAGAGTCGCTCACAGGTCTTGGAGTCGTCGTGGGGCATGCTGAGCACATGGCCTGGGGAGCAGAGAGCACAGGTGAGCTGCAGCCCCCACCCCAGCTCCTGCACAGCTGCACATGGTGCATGGGCAGCTGGGAGAATCTGTAAGGTATCAAGCAGCTCCTACTGCTGCAAAAGCTATTTACTTCCACAAATCAGAAGTGATAAATCAGTGCTCACTCTATTTCAGTGGTAAAGTCCACAGAATGCAGGACAAAGCAGCCCAAATTCACAGAATGCCAGAATGCTTTGGGTAGGAAGGGAACACAAAAACCATCTCATTCCACTCCCTGCCATGGGCAGGGACAAAGTCCTCTAGACCTAATTGTTCCAAGCCCCATCCAACCTGGCCTGGAACATTCCCAGGGATGGGGCAGCCACAGCTTCTCTAGGCAACAATTAGTCAACAGATCTCTAGGAAATGCAAACCAAGGGGGAGAAGTGCTTGATCCCATGTCTGAGCTCATCACATCAGAAAAATGCACAGACTTACACCAATTTGGGTACTTGTAAGTGCTTTTGCTGATGCCAACCACCTTCTGCCAGTGCCACAACCTGCCCACACTGCCCAAGGCTTGGCAGGTGATCCCCAGCTGGTGCTGGGCTGTGCTTCATCCCCTCCCAGCAGCAGGGCTGGACACTCCAGCTGCAAAAGCAGATCCCCTCCCCACCTTGGGAAGGGATGTGTTACCCAGTTCATGAGCCAAGGTGTAGGCTGCCTGCAGACCCTCGTCCTCGATCACCGAGCAGCTCTTGTTGCGGTCGCACATGGTGCCAATATCTGCCACTCCCAGCGTGTCACAGCTTTGGTGGCCACAGAAGTCCTGTTTGTGAGGAGCACCGAGGGGGTGAGGGGGTGAGGGGGT
>NW_008678082.1:0-291 GCF_000695815.1 Acanthisitta chloris | reverse complement strand
GAGCAGCACCAGTTTGGAGCATCTCATCATCAACCCCAATGCTGCCTACGAGAAGTTCCGTGACAAGCGCTTGGGCACCGAGGGAGTGGGTGAGCTGGAGGGTCCTGGGGGGTCCTGAGGGTCAGGGGACCCCCAGAGGGCACAGCCCCTCCTGGTGTGCTGGGTCACACCTGGCTCTGTCTCCCAGATTTCTCGGATCGCATCGGGAAAACGCGGACAACAGGGTACGAGGCTGGAGAGTATGAGATGGTGAGTGGGGGCAACCTCGGGGGGGCTGTGGACAGGGTAGGG
>NW_008678081.1:404-690 GCF_000695815.1 Acanthisitta chloris | reverse complement strand
CTCCAGCACCACCTTGCAGTGACCCGACAGCGGGGGCGTCCCCTTATCTGTTGCTTCAATTTGTATCTCGTATGAATGCACATCTTCAAAGTCCATGGTGCCCGTAAGACGAATCTCTCCCGTCATCGTATTTAAAACGAAAAGTTTTAATCCCTTTCCGGGAAAAACATTGCTCATACTGAATGTTACTTCACTATTGCTTCCCACATCCGGATCCGTGGCGTTCACCCGCATCACAAGCGTCCCCTCTGCAGCGCTCTCAGGCAGCTGCAGTTTATACACCGAT
>NW_008678081.1:0-334 GCF_000695815.1 Acanthisitta chloris | reverse complement strand
GCCCCCGTCACTCGCCGTCAGCACCAAATGGTGTACCGGCATTGTCTCCCGATCCAGCGATTTCCTGAGTATTAGAAAGAGGGATTCTCGGTATTCCTCAGTTCGGTGCAAATCCAGAGCGAAGTGCTCGCTGGGGCTAAGTGCATAAGACAGCTGGACGCGCCCTCCAGAGGAAAGCGAGACCCCGGCAAAGACAATTCAGCGATGCTGAGGTTTTTGCGGGCGGCGGGGAAGATGGGGGCATTGTCGTTGATGTCGGTGACCTCCAGCTCCACATGGAACACGCGCAGCGGCCGCTCCACCAGCACCTCCAGCCGCAGCGCGCACGGCGCGC
>NW_008678080.1:0-1117 GCF_000695815.1 Acanthisitta chloris | reverse complement strand
ACATTTCCTGAGCTTACCTATGAGGATCTTATGGAAGACAGTGGCAAAAGCCTTGCTGAAGTCAAGGTAGACAACAACCACTGCTCTCCCCTCATTGACCCATCCTGCCATGACATGATAGAAAGCTATCAGATTGGTCAAGCATGATTTCCCCTTGGTGAATCCATGCTGACTACTCCAGATGGCCTTTTCCTTTGCATGCTTGGTGATGACCTCCACAATGATGTGTTCCATCACCTTTCCAGGGATGGAGGTGAGGCTGACTGGCCAGTAATTTCCCAGGTCCTCCTTCTTGCCCTTTTTGAAGATGGGAGTAACATTGGCCTTCCTCCAGTCATTGAGCACCTCTCCTGTTCTCCATGATTTTTCAGTGATGGAGAATGGCTGAGCAGCAACATCTGCCAGCTCCCTGAGCACCTGTGGGTGTATCCCATCAGGGCCCATGGATTTACAGATGTTAAATCTGCCTAGCTGATCTCTAGCCCAATCCTCTACAAGCAAGGGGAAGTCTTCCTTTCTCCAGCCTTCCTCTCTTACCTCCAAGGTGTGGGATTCCTGAGCTCCAGCCTCAGCTGTAAAGACTGAGGCAAAGAAGGCATTCAGTAATTCTGCCTTCTCAGTCTTCCATCACCAGAACACACATCTGTTTCAGCAGTGACCCCACATATTCCCTAGTCTTCCTTTTGCTGCTGATGTACTTGTAGAAGCCCTTCTGGTTGTCCTTAATATTCCTTGCCAGAATCAATTCCAAGTGGGCCTTGGCCTTCCTCATTGCATCCCTGCATACTCTGACAATATTCCTATAGTCCTCCATGCGCCCTGTCCCTTTTTCCACATCCCACAAATTTCTTACTTCCATTTGAGATTTGCTAGAAGCTCCCTGCTCATCCATGCAGGTCTCCTGCCCCCTTTGCTTGATTTCTTGCTCATGGAGATACATTGGTCTTGAGCTTGGAGGAAATGATGCTTGAATTGAAATGGGATGAGGTTTAACAAGGCCAAGTGCCGGGTCCTACCCTTTGGCCATAACAATCCCATGCAGTGCTACCGACTGGGACAGAGTGGCTGGACAGCAGTCAGGCAGAAAGACACCTAGGAGTTTGGATAGATAGAAAGC
>NW_008678079.1:400-644 GCF_000695815.1 Acanthisitta chloris | reverse complement strand
CTCTGATCCCCTCACCCCTCTGATCTCCTCCCCCCTCTGATCCCCTCACCCCTCTGATCCCCATCCCCTCTGATCTCCTCCCTGCTCTGATCCCCTCACCCCTCTGATCTTCTCCCTCCTCCTCACCCCTCACCCCTCTGATCCCCTCCCCGCTCTGTTCCGGCAGACGTCGAGGTGGACGTGGACGAGCTGAACCAGGAGCAAGTTGCTGACCTCAACAAACAGGCCACCACCTACGGCATGG
>NW_008678079.1:0-375 GCF_000695815.1 Acanthisitta chloris | reverse complement strand
TCCCCAAGGAGCTCCCCGATCCCGTCCCGGTGGGACGGAGACTCCTCCGTCGCCTCGGCCTGAGCTTGTCCCTCGTCGGCCACAGGATGTTGCGGAAGGACAAGGAGGAGGCTGAAGCCATCAAGAATGCCAAGGCCTTGGAGGAGGAGAAGGCCATGTACTCGGTGAGGGAAACTCTGAGGGGTTGGGTCACCTCAAGGAGGGTGAGAATTTCCTTGGAGGAGCTCAGGATCAGGTGCTGAGCTCCTCCTGTCCCACCAGGGCCGACGCTCCCGGCGCCAGAGGAGGGAATTCCGGGAGAAACGCTTGAAAGGCAGGAAAATCAGCCCCCCCAGGTGAGTCCTCGGGGTGGGGTGGGGACTCCGTGGTGGGATG
>NW_008678078.1:0-1147 GCF_000695815.1 Acanthisitta chloris | reverse complement strand
GGCCGCCCCTCGGCGCTGGCAGCGGGGGCAGCAGAGCTGGGCAGAGGGTGCCTCGTGTACCTGTATCTTGGCGCAGCCAGACATGTACCCGTGAACTGACCCACAGGGAGCACGGAGCCCCTCATGTCTTTGTATCAAAAAGT
Organism: Acanthisitta chloris; assembly: GCF_000695815.1. NCBI lineage: Eukaryota > Metazoa > Chordata > Aves > Passeriformes > Acanthisittidae > Acanthisitta > Acanthisitta chloris. The sequence goes on along the minus strand of NW_008678078.1, from coordinate 1,004 downwards.
TACACCTAGAAAACGTCTTTCTTGTTGAGCTAGAATTTGTCTACGGGTTGCACGGGACCCTTCCCCTCTGCCCTCCGAGCCCTTCGACAGTGCTGGCTGGCCGGGCACCGTTGACTCCCCTTGGGGGAGCAGACCGCATCAAAAAGCCCTTGGCAGCTCGTATAAAAAAGACATTGTTGTCTTTGGAGAGCCCTGTGCGCACTTTCAAAAGCTGATCCTTGAGTTCCCAGCCCCCGCAATCCAGTTGATGAGGAAACGAGCTGCGGTCTTGGTGGCACCGTTTCCATTGGGATTGGCACCATTTGATTGACAAAGTCTCCCATTCTTCCACCCCTCGAGTGTTATCAAAAGGATTGTATGGGGTCAGAAGCTATTGAAGGGACGTCCGTGTAGCCGCATTTCTGCAAACACGGGGTGAAGACCGTGCCTTTCTCATGAAAATGCTTCCACCAGGCAAAACGCATCTCATCTTCCTTGGTCTCCTCCTTAGCATTTCTTTTTAACTCGAGCGTTTTACTAAGCAGCATCACCAGGTAAACGAACATATCAATAAAGGCTGCCCAGGCAGGACTTGTCGGGGCTGCCACCCTCCTCGGGGGCTGGGTACAGCTATCTGTGGCAGACGAAACTCGTGGGGGGGGGGCTTGAAAGAAAAGGCTGAGCGACGGGACAGGGCAGCAGCGAAGTTTTTCTCGTCCCTTGTCCGCGGTGTGACTCGCCCCGTTATAGCTCGCTTGCGGCGGCAAAGGAGGTGCAGAGTCTGACCTGCTTTCTTTTCACCGGGTTGATCTAGCGGGGCTAAAAAAGCGCTGCCGGGATCCGGCGGGGGGTTAGCTATGCCTGTAGTCGCGCCGGTGTATTCCTAACTCAGCGGTCAGACCTACACAGATAGTTTCCATCTGGTCCCCAGCAAAGGTGAACGAAGCGCTGTCGCATTAACTTCCCTCTACCAGACCCCGCGCAGAGCCAAGGCCTGACTTGCTCTGGATAACCTAACCGAGCAA
>NW_008678077.1:0-4409 GCF_000695815.1 Acanthisitta chloris | reverse complement strand
ACTTGGTGCCATGGTCTAGTAACCATGCCCCGGGGTTGGACTCGATAAGGTCTTTTCCAAGCCGGATGATTCTATGATTATATGATTCGTGTAATGAACAATTAAATCCTCAATTTAGATTTCTTTCCTACATTTTCTTCTCTCCAAAAGGAAGAAACTGCTGTCATGTCTTCTTGATCAGAAAATCGAAATCCTTCAGATTTTAGAAAATACAAATTCCTCAGATCTTCTGATGTTCCTGACGTGAAAAAATCTGGGCAATGAATTAATTAAATAGCTAAAACAAAAACATGTCAAATGGCTGTTCTCTGTGGGATTTGGTTTGGGTTTTCTTTCATAAATATATGCTCTCATATTCACAGACTCATGGAATCATCAGGGTTGGAAGAGACCTTCAAGACCAGCTAGTCCAACCCTCAATACATCACCACCATAATAACCTCTAAACTATGTCCCCAAGTGCCACAACCAGACATCTTGTGAACACTTCCAGAGACAGTGACTCTACTACCTCCCTAGGAAAATTATTCCAATACCTGAACATTCTTTCAGTGGAAAAAAATATCTCCTATATCTAACCTGAACCTCATCTGATGAACCTGAGCCTCACCTGACTATAGGGGATGTCCCTGGGCAATGCTGCAGTCCTGGTCCCATGGGACATCAGCTCCTGAGCAGGTGTATTAAGGACTCACAATCTACAAATTCAAAAGGGTACAATGAAATTCAGCTAGAGCCTCTTTGTAAATAGTATCCAAAGGATGGTAAAATGCTATCTGTGGACCTGTAAATGAAGACCAAGAATAAATATCTGTGCTGGTTTGAAAAGCCAACCACTGAGAGACTCTGAATCAGAAGTACAATTTAATATGAACAACACAACAAAACAACACAAATGCAGCAGGACAAAAAAAATACAACCTGACAGAGTCAGAAAGTAGCCTAACACCCTGTCAGTCAGGGTGTAGTAGTAGTCTGATTAAATGGTGGCTGCAGTCCTCCTGGAGTGATGGGTTTGTTGGAGCAGTGATCCCACAGATCTGCTCCTCTCCTGAAGGTCCAGCAGCAGCTCTTGTCCTCTGGGAATCCAGCAGGCAAAGGGCTCCCTGTGCTGGTCCAAACCCCAGCTTATATCCCTGTGAGCATGTTTGGCTCCCCACCCCTGGGGTGAGTCACCTCACCATGGGACTAGGCCATAAGGATCACTGGGAGGATGTGCCATGCATGGGTCCTTGACAGCCCATGAATCAGAGACAGCCCCCTGAGGGAGCCATCATGATTGCCCTGAGGGAGGGACAAGGTGATAACCATCACTGCCCCACCTGCTTAACAGCTTGTGGAGAGGATAATAGAATACATACCATTGGATACCCCCTCCACGGCAACCCAGGACAAGCATCAAGAGCATTAATGCCTTACCTGTCTCCTGCATCCCTTGCTTGATGTGCCAGAGGACTACATTTCCCTTTTCCACATGACTCAGATGGTAAGGAGGTTCTGATGTGCTATTCAATGCAATAGGCACACATACCTGAGCAAGTGAATCTCATGTGATGTTCTCTTTGCTCCAGCCAGGCATCACCACTCAGATTTCACAGTTTATTTAAACCCTTGATGTGGAGCATGCAATTCTTGTGGTAGCTCTTCTGGTACTCTAGGATGGAACTGTTTGGTGTCTCTTAAACTTAATACATAGTGTGTGTGACTTTTGCCCCGCTGGTGGCTGATGACAAGGGCACGGTGGAATTCCCTGCGATCAGCCTAACTTGTGGCATCTAGGCTAGTAAATAGGGACTAAAAAGACATTTGAGCTGAAAGTCCTGTGTTGGAGGAGAAAAAACAGGGCACATGAGGAGCTGAAAGCTGCAGAAGTAAGTGTGTACAGATGAGGTTGCCCGAATAATTGTCTGGGAATGTAGTTCAGGTCCTGTGGGAGATGGAGAAATTTTTCACATGCCTGGGACTGACTATGACTGTCTTGTTGAAAAAATCAGGTGTTTAAGAAGGGTTTGCAGTTTCATAGTATCATAGTATGTTAAGGGGTTGGAATGGAGCTTAAATACCATCCAGCCTCAAACTCCTGCTCCGGGCAGGGACACCTCCCACCAGAGCAGGTTGCTCAAGGCTTTAGCCAACCTGGCTTTCAGCACTGCCAGGGTTGGGGCAGCCACAGCCTCCCTGGGCAACCTATGCCAGTGTCTCACCACCCTCACAGGAAAAATTTCTTCCTAAGATCTAATCTAAATTTCCCTTTTTCCATTTATGCCCATCTCTCCTTATCCTGTCCCTGCAATTCCTAACCAAGAGTCCCTCTCCAATTTCAAGCACTGGGAGCTGTAAGGCACTTATAGGTGAGGTGGCAAATCTGAACAGAGAAGATCCTGGAGATTAGCACCAAAGCTGCTGCCCAGAGCAGAACTCCCACCCCTGGAAAAATGTGTTTTCAAGGAAAGGGTTAAGATCTGCTTAGGTCAATGATCCCTTCAGAAAGAAATGAAGGGGAAGCAAAGGTTAATGAGGATTTGAAGAGTTAGCAATAATTTGAAGTAAAAATGAAGGGATCATGCCAGTATTGATTCAAGCAGTGTGGCATTGGATTTGGCAGAAATAAGACCTCTGTCCTTTAACTATAGAAACCAAAGAGAGAAGAAAATGAATGGGACAATCTAAGGGTAGAATTGTATGTGATGAGCTTTAGGATTAACTAGATGTGGCCGCAGCTAAAATGATTTTATCTCAGAGCAGAAGGAATATGACCAAGCACAGCAAAATTGCAGAGGCAGCAGGAGGAGGATAAGGATGAGGGTGTGAGGTGGAGATTACCATGTCAGACCAACACACAGTTTGTGCTGAAGTCTGAAAGCTAACAAAGATACATCTTTACACTGGAAATTCTGTTTCTCTTATTTTCCTCCAGAAGAGTTGTTTTCCCTTATTCCTTTTTACACCTAATAATCAAAACCACAAAACATAAATTTTCCTTTGTCTAGTAAGAGAGAAGAATATGCCTTCGTCATTCAGTGCCTTGTAGATGGGGTTCCCAAAAGGTCTTATGGTCATTCTGGTTATCACCCGCTGCAGTCTGTAATGAAATGCCTTTAGATTTCAAAGACAGAAAAATCCTACATCTGGGCCATTGGCAATCCCAGGCACAGCTACAGGTTGAGTAGGGACGGAATTGAAAACCCGCAGTGAGGAGAAAGACTTGGGAGTGACAGTGGACAAGAAGCTCCCCATGAGCTGCAGTGTGAGCTCAGCCCAGAAAGCCGATGGAATCCTGGGCTGCATCCAAAGGAGTGTGGGCAGCAGGTCAAAAGAGGTGATTCTTCCCCTCTGCTCTGCTTTTGTGAGACCCCATCTGGAATACTGCACACAGTTCTGCTGCCCTCAACATAAGAAGGACATGGAACTGTTGGAGCAAGTCCAGAGGAGACGACAAAGTTGCTAAGAGGACTGGAGCATCTCCCCTATGAGAACAGACTGAGGGAGTTGGAGCTGTTCAGTCTGGAGGAGAGAAGACTGCGTGGAGACCTCAGAGCAACATTTCCATATCTGAAGAGTCTGCAAGAGAGCTGGAGAGGTTCTTTTTGTTAGGAACTGTAGTGACAGGACAAGGGGTAACGGGTTCAAACTGAAGGAGGGAAAGTCTAGGTTAGATATTAGAAAAACGTTTTTTACTCTAAGGGTGGTGAGACACTGGCACAGGTTGCCCAGGGATGTGGTGGCTGCCCTGAGCCTGGGGGGGTTGAATGCCAGGCTGGATGAGGCCTTGAGCAACCTGATCTAGTGTGGAGGTGTCCCTGCCCATGGCAGGGGGGGGGGTTGAGACTAGATGATCTATAAAGTCTGTTCCAACCCCTTAAATTCTATGATTCTATGATCCTGTAAGTGACCAAACATGAGGATGTAATTTAATTTCAACTCAGGTAAAGGTTCTTTGCTACACAGGAAGGGAAGTTCCATAATAGAAGATATTATTTTCACATTTATTCCCTTCTTAATTTGTAGAACAGGCATCAGTTACTCTGCTGCTGCAATTGTTTGCAGCACTAATCACTGGCTTTGTTAGAGAATCAGTGTGTTCAGTCAGAATTTGTGCTAGTTTGGTAATACAAAATGTCACACTGTGGTTCATGCCTTAACATAGACATTTTCAAAACACCATTCATTGTGTAATTAATTCCAACTGAAACTCAACAAATCTTGTCACTGCATTGTTGTAGAGCATGTTTTCTTCCTCCTTTTCTTTAGTCATAATATTTGCCACCAAAAATTTGCAAGGCATTATGATCACAGGAAAGTGCAATTCTACAGCTTCTCAGTTATATCTCAGAGTATGAAAATATTTAAAGTTTTGGACCAGATTCCTCCTTGTGTGACTCTAGTCTTCTTTTCTTTTCTTTTCTTTT
>NW_008678076.1:3638-4048 GCF_000695815.1 Acanthisitta chloris | reverse complement strand
GATCCTGTCTCCCTCCGCAGGCCCCGGAGCAGGGAACACAGCTGGTCACCTCCTCAGAACGAGCCTTAATTTACTTTTTTCCCCAAAAGATTAACAACAAAACCATTCCCCAGCCCACTGCAAGACTGACAGTGCAGGGCCTGCTTCCAAGTACAGCCCTCGTGGAGGAAGATGAGGAGGGAAAGGAGCCTCTAACTCAAGATCTGTCAGATCCATTAAGCTCATCCTGCTGGATTAAGCCTTATCCCTTGCAAGGTACCTGCTCTGGCAAATAACTGGGTGTTGCTGTTGCTCTGAACTGTATGTAGCAAAGCTGCCTACTTGTTCCATGTGCCCTAGGGTTTTGGGAGATGCCAAGGACAGCCTGGAAAGATGTTCCTTCCTGGACATCACTCTGAGGTCCAGCATTT
>NW_008678076.1:0-3606 GCF_000695815.1 Acanthisitta chloris | reverse complement strand
AAAACCCAGGAATACAGCCAAAACATTCATTCCCTTCCTTTGGCTCACCAGGTTCCTCCAATAAAGTCTAAAAGCTCAGGGAGAGAAGGCACCTGCTCCAGGACAGGACCGTCTTGGTGTTGCTTCTTCTCCTAGTCTCAGGGCTCTGCCCACATCCCAGTCCTGCAGGGGTCTCTGGCATTCCGAGCTCTGTATCCATCACAACACAGCTCCCAGCGTTTCCCCTCTGCAGCCAAGCAAACATCTAGCTGAGGGGAGGAGGTCCCAGATCCAGGTGGCTCCGAAGGCACAGTGAGCAGGGACAGGCTCAGCTGTGACAGTCCCACCTCAGCCCACCCCCCAGGGCTGGCAGCAGCTCCTTCCCCAGCACAGCTGGCCCTGATTTGGGGTGTCACTTTGTGGTTACAGACCCCAAGAGCAAACTGTCACAGCACAGCTCTGTCACCCACAGTAACCCCTCAAGGAATTCCAGGGAACACACATTCCACCCTGAGCAGTCTCCGAGGTGGTAAGTACAGCACAGGGCACTTGGGACCCACATTGTCCCAAACTCTTAATTACAGTGTCAGGCTATTAGCACAAGGCTTTATTAAACCTCTGCTGCTACAGACACGCTGCCAAATTTTCCTTCAGCTTTTGCCAATCCCACTAAACTTCTTTCTGCAGGGATCAGCCCCAGCACTGTCTGCCTGCCTGAGTCACCTCCACCTCATCTGAAGGAACTGAAGGGAAACAAAGATTCCCTCCATGGATTTAGGGAATTGTGTGTCTTATGAGTTTAAGCCCTCAACATCCTCCTCAGAACTCAGAGATCCCTTCAGGGCTGATTTTTCTGGGGCAGAACTGGAGTATTTTAGGGTAGAGAAGAATCATTCAATTTGATCTAAGTCCCAAACACATTTTAGTCATAATTTGTCCCAGCAGAAAACAGGGCTGGGGCAGGCAGCTCACACAGGGAACGAGGCTGTGGTCTGGGATCTAATATCCAAGCCCACAGTGTCGTCCCACGTGTGCAGGTTGGAGTGAAACAAGGAGGGCACTAATGTCCTCACTCCAGCCCCACATCTCCAGGTGGCCAGTGCCCAACTTGCTCCAACTCAGCTGCACAAAGTGAGATTCCAGGGCAGTGTGGTCAGGTTGACATTAACACACTGGTGTCAGCACCACCCGGGGATCCCACACCACTCTGCTCCCCAACGAAAGGGTTTGGTGACATCTCATCACGGCAAGTTCACTCACAGCAGGCACAGCTTTCCCTCCCTGTCTCAGCAGAGCTGAATAGTTCTGATAAGCTCAGAGTGCCACAGTCCCAGAGGTCCTCAAAATACAACAGTCTGCCTTAAAATTCCCCACTGAAGCAGCAGATAAAGGACAGGAACGGGAGGGAGAGAGAAAAGGACGAGGGGACAGAAATAAGAACTTGAACTAAAGCAAACCCTGGGTACAAAACCTAAAATCTGCCTCCGTGTTTTGGAGCAGGTGGGGCTGAGCCAGAAAACATCCACAGCAAACCAGAGAGGTGCTTGGCTCCTCTGCTTAACAAACCACCTCAATAAGCCCTGTAATGACCCACCAGACACCCACAGCTCTGCTCTGGGCACGGATAAAAACTTCCCCGGAGTTCACCTCAGGACACATGAGCATTCCCATGGCTCTGAGGGCAGGGAGCTCTCCTGGTATGGGCAAGTCCTTTGTATCCAATTTACACCGAGAAGTTTCACTGAGGAGGAAATGATCTCCCTGTTCCTGCGTGGCAGCTCATGCTGTGCCCAGGGAGGGGCGGGGGGACAGGGGCTCTCAGCTCCACCAGGAAAACAAGGAACATTTTATTACACATTAACCAAGCCTGCTCTGATCCTGAACCTGAGCCAGGGAGGTCCCAGTGCTGAGATGTAGCTGTTCCACTGCCAAGGCTGCCAGGGAAGGTTGGGAGGCACAGTGAGAGCTCCCTGAGAGCAGTGAAACATCCCACAGCTGAGCTGGGACACCAAACCGGGAGACAGAAACCAGACCCTGCCAGGCCAGGGCTCTCCCAGGGCTGAACACCACGGGGAGGCTCCTCCACATCTCACAGCTCCCCCTCCCAGCAGATAAACCCTTCCCGGGGTTGTTTGGGCTGCAGAGGCTCCTGCAGGGCAGATAAGGAGCTCCCTGGCAGGGCTGGGACACAACTCGTCCTGGGCAGGGAAAGTTCCTGCAGCAGTCCCAGGGGTCCAGCCCAGCATCTGACTGCCCCCTGGGCTTGTTTCCAGGGGGTCCTTGTGCCCTGGGGATCCAGAGCCTGGCAGCTCCGGAGCACAGCTCTGAAGTCATGGAAATCGGGAGGTCAACAACCCTTGGCCTTGTTTTACAGCCACAGAAACCAGCTGAGAAGAGCCTTGAACATGTCCCAAGCACCTTAGAAATGAAACAAAGGAAAAAGCCAAACTTCCTGTGCTGCAGGGTGCTCTGTACACCGGATCCCATTCCAGGCACCTTCCACAAGGGTGGGAGCAGGAATTGCCACCCCAAACAGCTCCAGGGCCACAAAAACACCTGAGCAGGTGCAAAACAACCCTGACTGTGACAGCACAAGGTGTGTTTGTGCCGATTCACCCTTCCCAGCCAGAGGCACCTGGCCAAGGGAGACCCTGGAGAGGGATTTCCTTAGGAAACACTACTTTATCCTTCAAGCAACTCCAGAGTGGCGTGTTCTAGACAGTCCTGGCCCTTGGGAACCCATGCCCAGCCTCACCCAGAGCACTGCCTGCTGTTCAGTGGGAAGAGACTCTTGAATACCTATTCCTATCCCTCAAAGTGTTCCAAGCCAGGTTGGATGGGGCTTGGAGCAACCTGGACTAGTGGAAGGTATCCCTGCCCGTGGAGAGATGTTGGAGCTGGATGGTCTTTAAGGTCTCTTCCAGCCCAGGTCTTTCTATGCTTCTATGGATTAGGAAGCACTTTCACAGCAGAGAGCCACACTGTAGCTAAAATTCCCCACTCAAGTATAGAAAGCAACAGCCTGGTTGGTGCTCTTTGAGGTCACAAGTCTCTGCCCCCAGGACTGACCACACTTGTGTTCCCTCTCCCTTCCCCACTGAAGCACAGAGAGGCCTGGGCTGGAAGGGACCTTCAAGACCCTCTAGCTCCGTGAGCAGGAACAGGTTCCACTAGAGCCTGCTCAGACCTCCACCTGGGAGCTCAGCTGGGAAAGAAGGCCCAAGCTTACCCCCAGAGCCACATACTCACTTCTTTACGTTGGCCTCCCCGTTGGGGATACGCCGCAGCTTCTTCTTCTTCAGGATCTTCACAGCTCTCCTGCACAGGGTCTCTGAGTCCAGCATCTCCTTGACCTTGCCGTAGGAGCCCTCCCCCAGCAGGTCCCCCATGAGGTACTTGCCGATGAGCTTGGCCCGTTTGCGCCGGGGCTGGTAGATGACCTCGGTGGAGTCGATGCGGTGGATGAAGGTGTCCATGCCCCCCGACATTAGCTCCCCCTCCGTGAACAGCCCCAGCTGCTGCGGCTCCTGCAGATCCATCCTGCCTTAAGTCCCTTAACCTGTTTTCCTTAAGCACTCAGGGGCTTTAATCCTGTTTGTTAGTTCCCAACACTCCCTTTTACTCCTT
>NW_008678075.1:6411-11031 GCF_000695815.1 Acanthisitta chloris | reverse complement strand
ACTTGAGAAGCATCTTCATGATCTCTAGACTTCCAGATTCTGCACAGTCGTGTAATGCAGTGTTTCCTGCAAGAGAAGAAACACAATTACACAAATCATAAATTAATTTTAGTCCAATCCCCAGGTGAAAAAGAAAAAAGTACAAAGAATCAAACATAAATACTTTAAAAATAGCTGTTTTCACATCTATGGACTATGAAAGCTTACATGACAAGTCAAAATATTCAAGATATGATTAAATATCAAGGCTGCCATGCAGCTATAAAATTCAAAATGCTTGATATTATTGCCTGAAAGAACTGAACAGGTTTTAAGCACCTTCTTGTCTCATTATTAAAAAAACACAAACCAGAATTAAAATGGAATTCTCCACTACATAAAAGCACAGGGGCAGGCAATTCCACTGTGCCAAAAGTCAGACAAGTGGGACAGGAGAGCAGTTCGGCTGGACAGGAAGCTCCTCATAGAGCTCAAGAGGAAAAAGAAATTGTATGCTCTCTCGAAGCAAGGTCGGGATTCACAGGAAGATCACAGAGCTGTTTTCCATATAGGCAGCAACAAGACACAGAAGGCCAAAGCCCTACTAGAGCTGAAACTGGACAGTATTGTGTCAGACAGTAAGAAAGGATTTTTAAGGTACATGAGTAGCAAGAGAAGGTCTAATGAAAATATCAGAACAATACTTGTTGAGGATGGTCATCTGACTAATAAGAGTGAAGTAAAGTGGAGACATTCAATGCTTTTGTTTGCCTCAGTCTTTAACAATACAGATAGACCACCAGCTGCCCAGTCCCTGGAGTTAGAGGATGGCTGTGGGAATAGTGACTTTCCATTTGTCTGGACACTTCTCAGAACCAGCTGTTTAAGCTGAATGTTCACGAGTCCATGGGGCCTGATGGATACACTGCAGAGTACTGAAGAAGCTGGGGGATATTATGGCAGGACCCCCCTCCATCAGCTACCAAAGGTCTCTTGGGAGTCTGGGGTGGCCCCCAGTGACTGGAAGCTAGCCAGTGTTAATGCATTTTATAAGAAGGGCAAGACGGATGACCTGGGAACATACAGACCTGTGAGTCTAGCTTCAGTAGCTGGAAAAATTATGGGGAAGATCATACTGACTGACATGTAAAGGACCATCAGGCATGCTCAACATGGGTTCACAAAGGAAAAGCCCTGTTTTAACTAATTTGATATCCTTCTAGAATAAGGTCACCCACCCAGAGGATGAAGGGAAGGTGGGGGATGTAGTTTTTCCTGCATTTGAGGTTTTTGATACTGTCCCCCACAGCTTCCTTCTAGACAAGTTGTCCAGCCACAGGATGAGTATGTTCATGGTGCACTGGGTGGAGAACTGTCGAAGGGCAGAGCTCAAAGGACTATAGTGAATAGGGCTACATCTGGGTGGTGACAGGTCACCTGTGTTCCTCAGGGCTCAATTCTAGGGTTAGTGCTGTTCAATACATCCGTCAATGACCTGGATGCAGGAGTTCAGTGTACCATTAGCAAGACTGATGATGATTCCAAACTGGGAGGTGCTGTTGACTCTCTCATGGGACAAGAGGCCTTCCAGATAGACTGCTGCATTGAGCAATCATCAGTGGCATGAAATTTAACAAGAACAAATGGTGGACTCTGTACCTGTGACTGAGGAACACCTAGTCCAAGTATAAACTGGGAGAGGAGTGGCTGGAGAGCAGCTCTGCAGAAAGGGACCTGGGGGTGCTGGTTGACAGCAAGCTCAGTATGAGTCAGCAGTGTGTCAGGGCAGTCAGGAGGGCAAATTGCCTCCTGGAGTGCATCAAACACAGCACAGCCAGCTGGTCAGAGGTGATTATCCTGCTGTTCTCGGCATTGGCACAACCTCACCTTGAGCACTTGAGCAGTTTTGGGCCCCACAATTTAAGAAGGATGTGAAGGTCCCTGAATGCACTCAGAGGAGGGCAACCAAGCTGGTGACAGGGCCAGAAGAACTGTACTGTGAGGACCTGCTGTGGATTCTGCATTTGTCTGTTTTGGAGAGAAGGATGCTGAGGGGTGACCTTGTTGCTCTCTAGAGCTTCCTGAGGAAGGGAAGTGGAGAGGGAGGTGCTGAACTCCTGTCCCAGTATCCAGTGACAGGACACATGGGAACGACTCAAAGCTGTGCCACTGGACATTCAGACCTCATATGAGGAACATTTCTTTGCTGAGAGGTGGACAAACTGGAACAGGCTTCCTCCAGAGGTGGTTGATACCCTAACCCTATCAGTGTTAAAGACACCTTTGGCCAATGTCCTTAGTAAACTGATTCAAGTTTTGGTCTGACAAAAATTGGTCAGGCAGTTGGACTAGATAATCACTGTATGTTCCTTCCAACTGGAATAATCCATTCCATAAGCAATTTTGTATCTGCTTTCAAGTATGAAACAGAAACTTAAGATGACTATCTCCACGTTGCTTCACTTTTCCCTCTTCCCTCACTGCACTTCCCTTCCTCTCAGTCTCTAGCAACAATTAAAAAATAATGAGATCTGTATGAAAATTAAAGCTGGGCTAAGCCAACATTGGCTTTGTTTTCCTCTACCCTGTACTTCTTCCTCTCTCCATCTGCGAATCCTTTTGCTTTGCATGTTTGAAGCAGTAATTTTACACAATGGAAAATACAATCTATCACAACAGGCCCTTCATCTCAGCTGGGCCCTATGAGACTGCCATAGAATCTAAGCAAGCAGGGTATATTGTCAAGGGCATGTATATGTCCAGACAAACTATTCTTAATGCTTTCTTAGGCCTTTACCCTGAACTTCCACCTTAATCCCTCTGCTCCTCTAGTCCGGATTCCTAAAGCCACGAAGAAAAAAATGCCCAGAACACACAACACAAAGACATCTATCTTACAAGTGTCTTAACATTTACATGCAGATTTTTCTTCATTAGCATGACACTGCACAGTTTACCCAATGGCATTCCATTTCCTATACCATGTGGGGAAGTTTCTAGTAAGCACTAGTCCACTTGTTTGAAAACTCTATTCATGGAAAATTAGAAAACAACATTTGGACATGATACTTAAATATCTACTACGCTTCAACTAGACAAAAATTTTGCTTAACTTCAGATACGAGCAATACACTGGAGGAGAAGGAAATGATGGAAACAAACTCTCCTGGTGCCTGCCCAACATAACCAAGCCTCATATGTGGTTGACTGTTTTTAACAGCACACAATTTAAATCTACCGTGTTCCTTACTATATATTGTACATACTACAGATTTGGGCATAGAAACCTTTCAGTCTCACATTAAATTAATTAACAGAAAGCTCATGTTACAATCCGCCCTGCAACCCGATTAAGTTTTCTTACATCATTAGCCCTGCAAATTCCAGCTAACTGCCCATCAGGTCATCAACTTTAGTTATCCTGTCAGCAAGTTTCCACATTCTCAAACGAGAACTCATTTTCTAAGGATTCTCTGCCTATTCCTAGTATCAGATTTGCCTTTTAAAAGTTAAGATAGAGATGTTTCAGGAAATTTCCTTATTTGCATTTTGGTAAGCTTTTTTTTTTGTTTCATGCCAACAAGACAGAGATTTACAGTCCACTTTGCTGTTGTGCTTCTAGTCTTTAACAGAACTACAGTGGATTAGCAAACAAAGCAATAGAAATCTTACTTTCAAAAGCTTATGATTCAAGTTTAACAGGTTTTTGCAATTGTAAGTTATGAACATATTTTGTCCCCTCAGCCACATTTTCAGTGCAAGCTCCAAACATTTAAAGAGAAAAAACCCACAGAAAATATCAGATTGTTACATTAACTAACAGTGAACTTACTTGAAAATACTCTTTTCCTGAAACACTACTGAATAGGGGCCAGTGCTTTTGCAATCACTTACTTACAAGTAAACTGAGGAAGACACCCCTACACAAAGTGGTACCTGAAATTGCTAGATCCAGATTCATAAAGTTAAACCTAGTTCATACAACAGCAAGTGATTTGCAAACTTTAGGCAATTTTTATCATTAATAGAGAGCATTAAGTCAGTTACAGGTCTGACCACACTACTATCTTTATCAAGACCAAAAAGACTTCCAATCACAGGAATGGAGATTTAACCAAATTTAGGTGGGTTAAAATTGGTGCATTTGGCATGCAGTTTATCAACTGGAACTCCCTCTGTCCTTACCACACATCACAGATTAGAAAACTGCTGATACCAGCACACACACATTTAAGTCTTCCTGCTATGCTGGGTAAAGTCTAGTTAAAACACTTCCACAGCAGTCAATACAGAACTAAGACCAGCTGGTTCTTGAGACAATCTGCAATTCTGCACTTACTGATGAAGGCAAAACCAGATGCATCTGAGTGTTGGCTGAGCCATCAGCTAGCACAGCTGTTTCAGGGTATATTCAAGTCACAGCAGAGCTCTGAAACACTGGAACTGGCACCTGTTTTTTACCTCCAGGTCAATACTTTTAAGATATTTAAAATGTAAAAGCACATTAAGGACAAATAAGCCAAAAGGTATTAGTAACACCAACGTTCTTACTGTCGCTTTGCAACCATTAATATACATTTTGTTGGCTTTGGCAACAGGACCAGTGGCAGGGATTCTTACTACCTATTTCAGAGTTCTAAC
>NW_008678075.1:1013-6388 GCF_000695815.1 Acanthisitta chloris | reverse complement strand
TTCTATCAATTGCCAGGCATATACACTGTGACTGAAAAATTCTACACAAAGTAAGTTTGGCCATTGTCTGGGTAAGCTCAAATCAACAGGCTGCATGACATTAATTTACAATGCAGCTATGCAGAACATATGGAAATATGCTTAAGAGTCCAAGAAATTTCACTACTCTGTCCAACTGTGTGCCCTTAATTCAAAACAATTAAGGTTTTTTTATTCATATTACACTTACTGACCTAAGTTTGAACAGCTGTTACTGACAGCCTCTCAGAAGTAGCATAATTTTTTACTTATTTATACTGTAGTAGCCCTTAGAGTTAAAATAACCACAGTTTACATTAAGTCTTGTTCAAACTAATAATGCAAGGCCATCACCACTAATTTTTAGTGGCTGCACTTCACCAAAGTTTGACTGGATGGTACAGGCACAGCAGTGGGAAGAATACATTGTAAGAAACACAAGTTTCTTGTCTACCCAAAACCCCAAACTCAGAAATATCAACACTACCAGCTAACTACACCTACCAAGCATCAAGTGTTAAATTTGAGGAAGAACTTGGAAAATAAAACAAAAAACAAACAAACAAAAAAACTAAAAAAACCCCAAACAAACAAAAAAAAAAAACCAACACACAAAAAAAAAAACCACAAAAAAAACCCCAGCAAAAAACCATGGCAGTGGCTTTAATATCTAATTCAAAGTTATGTTCCACATATTGGCCATGAATTGAAAGGTATGGCAAATCAACCACTATTCTGTGAATTAACTCACCCATTTCAAAACACTGTATTGTCTATAGTGACAGTAACAAACAGTGGCAGAACACAATTCAGTAGTTAATTGAACTTCTGTAACATTATATTTAAACACTAACAAACAAAACAATCAACATTATATCTACTGCTGTATTAAAAAGGAAAAAGGCCTAAAATAAACTTAAGTAATTTGAAAGTCATTCTCTTTGTTAAGCAGTTTTCCAAGAAACACATAGGAAGATTTTGGTCAAAATAAAGTATTTTTAAAGGTAAGAATTATTATTTAAAAGTAGCTTTCTTTTTTTTTTTAATCCACTTTTAACTGCAAAATGACCTGCAGGAATATAATCATATATCAAAGATAGCTACTGTTACTACAACATGAAAGGCTCCTCCTTGCACAGACAAAACTGGAGACCTTGTGGTAGTCCTGATACTTCTCTGCTAAAAAGTTAGTGTGACTATATTGCATTGCTAAGACCGCTTACAAACCATTTCTACTGGTATAAAACTTTACTATTCACATTACCTAGTAACTTCCTCTAATTAAAAACACCAAAAAGAAACATAGTAATTCCCCCCTCCAGTCCTTCCAAATCTTGCAAATACAAACTAAGGAAAAAGGTATGGTCAGTTGACACCACAGCTTCACATTTTATTCTATTGTTAACAGCACTCCTTTAAATGTGGGTATGACCATCACAGAAACACTTCAGGTATCACAGAACTAGTTCTCTACTACCCAGTGTTACTAAAAGCTTACAGGAGTGGGGGGTGGGTATTCAGATTCATAATGAGGCCATGTCTTTCTATGTCAGAAACAAATAATTCCCAAAATAGACTTGCAGCTTGTGACATGGGAATGCAACAAAATGAAGCCATGACACAGAAAGTGGCTGGACTAGATTTGCAACCAATTTAGTACCTCCATTTCCTAATATATACAAAATGCTTAATCAAATTTCCATGTCATAATAACTTACAGTAAAATTTGACACTAATCTGGTTTCATATCCAAGACCATTAAACATGAGATTAAAAAAATAAGTTAAATGACTGACCAGTATGTAAAATTAACCAGAAGCATATATTTTTACAGCCTTACAGATGAATCAATCACTTTCATGAAGTTGTTTGTGTAACTTCTTTTTAATCAGAGCACTTGAAGTAAGTCTTCCAAGAGTTTCACTAATCAAAATATATTGCTTGATACATACAAACATGGACAGTGTACAAGAAAACTGTTATACATGCCTATTCTTAGTATGCATGGCAAAGAAAACCTAGAAGTATGTCTTCTCTTTAATAAGAAATTAAGTAAAAAGTGCAAAGAACTACTAATCTCAACAAGTTAATCTAGTTTCCATACATTGTAATAGAGCAATTGCTGTCTTGCTCACCAAAGTACTTCATGAGAACTTGTACTATCAAGATTAGCAGCTATTAAATAAATAACACTATGCTATTAAGCATTTAATTTCAACACAAACTTCTTTCTAGCTGAACTCAAAAACTTATTCCTTTAGCTGTCTCTTCCTTACTTAATTTACAGACATTCCTACTGAAGCCCAGTTTCCACAATGTCACACACAAAATATCTACAAAATGTAGTGCATTGCTCCATGCAGTACCTATCAAAAAAAGGACAAAAAAACCCAGCCCCATAAAAAGGACACAGCACACTTTTAGACCAAGAGGTTTTCAGGGGGAGAAAAAAAAAAAGGCAACAGCAAACAAAACAGACAAGCAAACATGAAACCTGAGGGTCTTTGTTTTTTTGGGTTCCCTTTCTCCACAAATCTATGAATCTTGGCAAGCAGACAAGACAATCAATCTCAGAAGAAAACAAACCTATCAGACTCCTTAATGGTTACTGAAAATTATTTTTAACACATAGTAAACTACACTGACCATAAAGGAAAAAGAGTGACTATACAATCATCCTGTTTCTGGGTCTGTCAAGTCTGTAAACGATTTCTTCCCTTAACAGCAGGTTTGAGTGTTGCACATTCCAGCATCCATGTAAATGACAATGCTGAAATAGCATTAGCCCTCAATACTGCCACATGTATAACCTTGATGCAGTACCCAGAGACAGAGGTCTGTATACTTCTATATTTCCCAAAATGAGGAAGCAAAGTTACCAAACCTTGTTTTCCATATTATTTAACAAAGCTATTATAATCGACCACTGTGCCAGTGGAATTTAAGAGTCATAGTACTATTCTGCACATTTGAAATGCCACCAAATGCTCTTGTGCAGATCTCAAGAGATGGTTAAAGAAACGCTTTGTCCAACAGTTCTTATGAGATTCTCTAACACTAAGGAGGAGATAAATCAGTCTTTCGGCTAGCTAATGAGTCTGCTCACTACAGAAGAGGGACAGAGTTAGTGAAGACCAGTAGCAGAACCACAAAGACCACCTTAAAGAGAAAGAGACCACATACCAAGCAGCTGAGCAACAGAAGGACTTAGAAACCATGTCCAGGAAAAGTATTTGCCTTTCAATAAGTACTTAGAAAAAGTAGCCCCTTTTCCCTGTTGTTGCATTCAGACGATCCTGGCTATGAGCACATGTGTACTTTGTCAATTTATTAATTGCTGCAATAATCATTACTCACTCCCTTTCTGCAAGTCTGGTGGAGGAGGATACTGTATAACATAAAAGATCAAAACGTGCATTGCAAATTTTCAGAATGCAAGATCTTAGTGTCCTGCCTGGAGTTAAAACAGAAGTAAAACATTCCTTTAAAAATGCTATGCATGAAAAATTATTTTATTAGGGCACTTAAAAGAAATTGTTTAAATATATAATCCAACAAGGACAGCTCCAGAGAGCCTGAATGTGTAATCTGAAGGCCCTAAAATGTTGGCCACTTGTATTAGAAGAGTAATCATTTCCATTACCACATGAAGGCTGTGCACAAAAACACATGAATAGAACACTGTATTCCAGAATCCAGAGGTCTATTCTGAAGGTAATGATAAGGGTGCACCACTCTAACAAGAAATCACTGGCAGGCTTTGCAATGCAGCCAACACAGAACATCCTACTCAACCGGCACAATACTAGGTCTGTGCTTCAGCTGAGGTTTAGTTCTAGAGTTAGTCCTGAAAAAAGTAAAAAAAAAAAATAAAAAAATATCAGGTTTCTGCTACTCTAGCATTATCCACAACATTCCTCCTTTCAGGACCACCACAAAAACTTTCCATATTTACCATACACAAGTGAAACTTATTTGGCTTTCTTCTTTTTAATCTGCAGCTTCTTAAACCAGGAGTCATACACCAGAGAAGGCTCTGAATTAGGAAGACAGCAGTCATAACTGCTTTGGCTGCTTTTTGCTTTTCAACAACATAGCTACAAATATCTTTGCTGCTTTCCACAATTCAACATAATAGCACCCACCCTTCTTTCCCCAGGTACTACATTTTCCCCATTACTTACGGTGCTCATGTAACCTAAAACATTTCTTAAAATATCCTTTGCTTACAGTTCTGCAGCCTATCTGCTGCAATTGGAAATACACAGTTTGAGGAAACTGAAAATTCAAATCTGCAAAACAGTAGAAACAAAGACACCTAAAGGCTTGTACTTTAAATTCTGAACCACTGGCCATCTTTCACAGCAGCGCACTCATCTACCACAGGTGCCATATTACCTCCTTCTTCAGCACCACCTCCTGTGAGACTGTGCCAGACCTACACTTTACCTCAGTGTCACGTCCTACCTGACTCAAGACTCTGACATCTTTATGAACATCTTAATCATCTCTAGGCTGTACTTTTGCACTTTTGTAACTGTTTTCCAAGAAGCTCTCCATTCTGAATTTCTGTACCCAACACATAAATATGGGATTCTGCCTGTGTTTTAAAAGCACAATTTCACTACATGTGTTCACCTGCTCTTACACAGGTGTAGATGTATGTGAACGTACTTATTTCCTCATATTTGCATTCTTCCCTGGAACTATCTACACTTCAAAACATTTCCATATCAACATTTTCCTGCATTTTAAAATATGAATTAAATTCTATCATGCAATAACACAATCCAGTGGAAAAACACAAGAAACAGTTCAAGTAATGTTGCCTCCCTCTCCACCCTCAGGTTTTAAGAAAAGCATCTGGAAAAGGATTTATAGTAATCTCCCACAACAGCACCTCTACTTAAGTTACATAGTTCTGCTTTTATATATATATAAAAGTACTGCAATTTTAAACGCATCAAAATTTAAAGCAGCTAAAGATTTTTACACTTTCACAGAACAAGGCCCAGGAAGGGTCCAACTTAAAAAGAACTCAGATACAAGCGCAGCAACAACTTTTACTACTCAAGCCCTCGGTATGGCCCAGCTACAAGTGCAGACACACTGTCAAACGCTCTTTAGTACGCAGCAGGGAGGAGTAGAAACTTAAAGTAATACCAAGTGTCTTTGAGGTGGAAGGTGACAATGTAGAGTGAATCTTGATGGGATTAATTTTGAAATTAACAGTACTCTTGCAAAACAAAGCTGAGGAGGTTACCTACTGAGTCTCAGCCACTGCAATACCCATACTGCTGCAGTACTCGGGGCTACCGATTTTCCTCAGCTCTCCTGCCTTTCCACAGATGACTTTC
>NW_008678075.1:382-991 GCF_000695815.1 Acanthisitta chloris | reverse complement strand
TTTCTTGCTTGTTTTACCTCATCACTGTCTACTGAATAACTTCAGAGATGAGACTTCTCTAAGATATCAAAAAGTATGCCCCGTCCTACCAGAGGAATTTTCACATCCTTGCCAATATTACATACACATCCATTTGTACACATGGCAGTTCAAACTATAAAATGAATTTTAATGAGCTAAACCACATCCAATTCAACTTTTAAAATTAAGGAACAGTTATGTATCTTATGAACCTTTGCTTGTGTGCCTAGATGCAAGCTGTACAGGAACTAAAGGAAGCAGAGAAGGGAATTAAGGCAGTAATTGGCAGCATAGAGAAAAACCTCAGAAGTGTGTGGCTGCCACTCAGTTATATAAAGAAAGACAAATAACACAAATGCACTAGTAAAGCGAATAAAAAGGACAAGTAAAGTGAAGCCTACTCCACCAACACAAAATGAGGTAGAAAAAGAGCTGCAGGGATATATCTTCTTCCCCTGTTACACCAGCTATTTAACAGCACTGCACTCTTCACACCTATCATATAAAGGGATAGGTTTTAAACTAACCCCCAAGTTCTCAGTTGTTTACACGTTTTATATTTAGGCTGTTATTCCCAGAACACTCTTC
>NW_008678075.1:0-366 GCF_000695815.1 Acanthisitta chloris | reverse complement strand
TTCTATCACAAGTCCATGATGATTCATAAGCAACCTCAAATCCTTACAAAGGAAGATTTATTTTGCTCTGCCCACCTCTATGACAAATCTGTAGTTCAGCTCTTTACGTTAAACCCACATATCTGCATGATTTGCTGAAAAATGGCATATTTAACCAAACAGCTTTCCCAGAGATTACTCTAATTTCTGGTATTTACCAGTATAATACAATAATCTAGACATAAAGTATATTTTTACAGACATAACTGAAGTACAGTGCAGTGTTACAAACTCAATTAGCCTGAAACAGGCAGTAGAAGTATTACTCTACAAAAAGGATTAGTAGCAGATTACCTATATATACACACACACATATACAAAGCGCGC
>NW_008678074.1:10651-16768 GCF_000695815.1 Acanthisitta chloris | reverse complement strand
CCAAGCTTAGCAGCTGGCTTTTCTCTGCCAGGAATGAGGAATAACAATCTGCATTCTGATCTGGGGAGAGCAGTGCTATATTTTGAGAATATGCCTTTCTGCGTGTTGCCACTTGGGCTGACACCATAGGAACATGAAGTCAGCATCGCTGAAGATGTTTTGTAGCTCCAGTGGCCTGGAAGACTTTGGCCGCTGCAACACAGCTGGTGAGTCAGGTAATCCCCACTGCTGAAATCCAGCTTATGCCCACAAGGAAATATCCCTTCTTACATCAGAGTTAGGGCCTTGGCACCAGTCTGATAACTCTCTGCTCCTAGGAACAGGGATAGTTATTGGTGTTACTCTCTGCTGTGCAGCTCCATCTGCCACAACACAGCCCCAAGGACATCCTGGTGGGGACAGGGTGACTTGTCTGCTCCAATAGGGATCTCGATGGCAAATGGCCACTGCAGGAGACCGGACACCCACAGAGCTTAGGCTCATCACCTATGTCTGTGGGAAATCTGTGTAATGTGGAACCATCAGAGAAAGGCATTTCCCATGATCTCAAGAGTATCAGAGAAGCGCTTGGGGGCCATGAGGGAGATGCCTATGGGCAGAGCCTGCCTGTCAGTGGGGAGTGGCTGGGGCTGAGCCATGCACAGCCCCCCTGCATCAGCCAAAGGGAAGGGGCTCCTGGCACAGAGGTGCTCTTTGCTTGCTGTCATTAAATGGTGGGCTGAGTCAAAATCATCTTCCCTAGGCTTTCCTCTCCCAGACTGAGTGATTTCATACTCACCTGCAGAGGGAGATGGCCCTTCTTTATTAGCCAAATTTTGTTGACACAGTTGGCTGCAGCCACCTTACCAGGCTGGAAATACCAGCTGCAGAGTTGACGTGGCCCTTCTGCAGCCCACGGCCAGGCTTTCCCACGGAGGTGCAACCAGGGGTATGCAGGGACCCTCTCAAAGCCAAGCACGGGGGATGGTGCAGCAGTAGTTTATGAGCTGGTTGCAAAGTCCTTCAGGACAGCAACCTCTGAGACAGTGACAGGCCCTCTGTGTGTTCCAGAAATGGTGCAGCTACTGGCACTGGGCTAAGGAGAGGGGTCTTAAAAGGAGCCATGTGAGTGTGTGGTTTCACCCCTTCCCTGTCCCCTGCAAGGAGTTGCTCCCAGCAGAGGAGCTGCCCCCATCCCAGGGTTTGGGAAGAGCTGCACAGCCATCACCTGGAAAACATGCTAATTTGCAAACCCAGGGTGTTTCCAGTGCCAGGACGGCTCCCAGTCACAGAGCTGCTGTTCCTCAAGCATAAAGCAGGTTTGTGAGGAGCTGTGGGGCTGGGTGAACCTGAAAAGCTGGCTCACGCGTGCCCCGAACACCTCCTTGCTTCACAGCCACTCGGGGCCCCTGCAGGGAGATCTGCACAGAGCAGCAAAGCTGCTGGCATTGCCACATCCCACTCAGGATCCCCGTGCCTTGCTAAGAGCAAGACAAAGGGGCAGAAGGCAGCTTTGCACTGTGCAGGGCTCAGCTGGGGTTGCAGGTCCTGTGTGAAGTTTCTTCAGCCCTCTGAAAAGGGTTGACTCATGCCCTACTTTTCCTTGAGGGAAAAAAAAGGCTTGCTTCCTGCTTGCTGCCTCATAAACCACAATTTTAATTTCCCAAGTTACACCACAGCCCTACTTGCCTGCCTCTACCTATGACAGGAGAGGGCACTCAGTAACTAAGAGGCACTGTGCCCAGAGATTGGGCACCAAGCTGAAGGCAGAGCTGCCTGAAGGATAAAGCTCACCTATATCCCTTCCTCCACCAAGGCTTTTAATGTGTGACAGGCTACTCATTATTCCTAATTTAACTTAATAACTAGCTTAAGGCTTTGTTATACTTTCCTTCTGTATTCAATACTGAAACAATAACAAAGAAAAAGGTAAAGAGAAAAAGCTATGTCTTTAACAGGAAAAGATTTACAGAGGACAGGAATAAAGCTGGAAAAGCTAGTGGAGCCCTCATCTTTAATGAGTATATTAAAATACTTCCATAAAACCACCTCATATTTAAGAATGACTCCTGACAGTTTCTAAGCCTGTACACAACTTTTCCTCAGGAAACCTCTTCACTTCAGGGGTGCTTTTTGAAAGTCCACTTACTCACTGGGTCCTTGGGCAGGTTAGTGCTTTACTCCATTAGAAGTAATTCTCACCAAATTGTTGAATAATTTTTAAGTACACTATATATATTTTGACTCCCTGGATAGGCATGTCTCCTAACTTTGCAATACCTTTGGAAATTAAAGTAGTCATGAGCTGTTCAATGAATTAAGGGCATATCTCAGGCAGGCTGAGGAAACTGGGTCTGTTCAGCCTGGAGAAGAGAAGGTTGTGTGGTGACCTCATAGCAACTTTTCAGTATCTGAAGGACCTACAAGGGAGCTGGAAAAGGACTCTGTTAGGAACGGCAGCAATAGGACAAGGGGTAATGGATTCAAATTGAAGGAGGGGAAGTTTAGGTTAAATATTAGAAATAATTTTTTCCTGTGACGGTGTGGAGACACTGGCACAGGTTGCCCAGTGAAGTGGTGGCTGCCCCAACCCTAGCAGTGTTCAAAGCCAGGCTGGATGAAGCCTTGAGCAACCTGGTCTACTGGGGAGGTGTCCCTGCCCATGGTAGAAGGTTGGGACTAAATGGTCTATAAAGTCCATTCCAACTCCTAAAATTCTATTACCTGATAGGAGGCAAAATGCTAATGCTGCATGTGGTGCTGGCTTGAACTTTTTTTCTGAAATTGGGAATATTAAAGAGGCAGCATAGGAAAATAGACTCAAATTTTTGTAAGCCTACACAGGTTCCTTGGGTCTCAAACATTTCTGTCTGCTCTTTAGCTTGCAAGAGAAGCAATGTGCTCTGTCCCCATCAGGCTATGGTACCCCTGTTGATGCACCAGTTTGCATTTGTTCTCTTGCTCTTTTTTCTTCAATTTCAAAACAATCCAACATTGTCATGAAGCCACAAGCTTGACAATTATCTTTCTATATCCAGCCTTTCCAAACTTTCATGTAGGCAGCAGTAATGATCTCCTTCTTCCACCTCAGAGATGACAAAATGCCCCACCTCCACCCCCCCCTTGTCCACACTCTGCGAGGAGATGACAACAAGGTCACCTTAGTGCAACTGGCAACAGGCAGGAAAGCTGCAAAACTTGCAGCCGTATATTTTTTTATCCAAAAATAAACCCCAAAACCCATTAGCCTTTAAATTTCAGCTCACAGACAGGAAGGTGCAGGCAGCCACAGTTTCTACCACTTACCTACAATCCCCATTTTTCCCCTCATAACTGTTAGCAGCTCACCTTGCTCTGATCTCCCCCTGCATCCCATTAGGTTCACAGACTCCACATCCTCAGCTCAGAACGGCATGAAGCCACAGAGAGCTGCTACAGAGCAAGACTGATGGGTTCCCATGCCCACCACTGACTGTGGTCAAGCTTGAGCATCCCAGGAGGCAGCAAGAAACTCCAGGAAGAGCAATTTCTGCTGTGAGATAGTTACAGGTCCCAGTTTAGGTCTATGAGGTCTTCTCATCTGCTGTTGATGGCAAATGAGATTCTCATCCAAAGTCACCTTTACTGCAGCCCATCTGCAATCTGAGGGTTGGGAGGGAAAATAATGCTGCCTGACCTCAGAGGAGCCACTGAGCCAGAGCTGGGCACTATTCCAGCCTAGAGAATCCTAGAAGCCCAGCCAAACTGCTGTTTCACTAGGTTGCACATGGTAACACACCTTTCATCTGGAAAGAGAAACACATGCAGCAGCAAGAAAGAGCAGAGCCTAGAAACAACAGTGAGGACAACTGTGGCAGTGTGGTTACTCTCCAGCTTGTGCCAGCACTGCAATAGGCCTAATTGCAGGTCTATTGCCTAAATAAGCACAGAGCAGAGCCCTTGACTCTCAGCGTGGGGCACTGCCAGTGGGACCATCAACCAATGCTGTGAGTGGGTTGTGAAACTGTACCCAAGTGTGGGTTTGCCTTAGAGTCCAGGGTGACTGAAAACACGCAGGCATCACTCCATACCATATCCCCAAGATGGGGCAACAGTATGCTTGTTCACACTGAAATGAGCAGGCATTTCCCTTTTCTTCAGAAAGAGCAGAGCTTGTTGCTTCTATAAACATGTTGTATGGACCAGCTCTCTGAGCTATTGGCTGTTCTTCCCATGGTCCTGGCACTTGCATCTGTTTCAGATTCTTCTTTCATCACAGGTTTGGAGATGCCATGGGCATGGGTGTGTGCCACATGCTGGCAGAGGAGGGAAGGCACTGCCTGAAACCTGTGGAAAGGCCAAAAAATTGCTGATGGAGGTACGCAGAGACCATAGCAGCAGTAAGAAGAAGGAAAAAGCACTTTAATCTTGCTTTAACAACTTCCTGTTACAAGTATCACTGGTTCACATTAAACCAAGACTGGAGAACTGCCACACAGGAGAAAGAATATAACTTTATTTTAAAAAATAATAATTTAGCTCAAACACAAACAGGATTGCAGAAAGTTGACCAAAGCAGGAAGAACAATATTTACCCACAGAACTTAAAACAGACCTATTTTGTTCTCTTGTAGGTGATACTTTCAGTGCCCTTCCTTGCCCAGAGCTCTACTTCAGGTCCTCACCTGCACATAAAGGCATCCTGACTCCTGGCGCTCTTAGTAACAAGACAGAGGAGAAGTGGTGTCTGCCACACATGAAATGCTGTTCCTACCTCCAGAACCTCCATGATCCAAAAAGACAGAAGAGCAACACCAGCATCTAAACCAACGTGCAATACAAAGGAACAACCTGCACTCCTCCCTGGAAGTCTACCTACCCATGCCCCATTCCCAGCATCCTGGCCAAGTGCTCCCGCCCACACCTGAACTTGCTCCCCAGCCACCCCCCCCACAGGTGCTGTACACAGAGGTGTGCACACAGGCCTTTGCAATACTCCTCCCTCCCCACTCTCTTCTCATCCAGACCTGTGGATCTTTCAACTTTCTCTGTGCCCACGTGCTGTACATTTTTTGGCACAGCAGCAGTTCATTTCACAGTGATGGGATGTGCCCTGGAACACATTGAGCCACTACTGCAGTTTTTTTTCTTCTGTGAAGTGGCCTTTCATGCAATTGCCATTCTGATACACAGGGCTGGCCCCCTTCCTTCTGCACCACACCACGGATTTGTAGAGAGCAAATCCAATACCAGCCAGACACAACAAGAGAAGAGCCAAGATGTCCAAGCAGAAGTACTCATATAAGGAGAGGTCATAGACAGCAGGGCGAAGATAGGGTGCCCCATCGTGACGAAGGATGTACTCCAGCCAATACACTGTCCTATTGAGAGCATGCATTGGTCTGTCCAGGTGCAGAGCTGAGATGAGCTGGGCTGCTTTTCTGTAGCTGCAAGGGAAGAAGGCAAGAAGTTAACCTTCTAACAGGAGCTTCATACCTGAGAAATGGTCTGACACAGACAGTGATGCTTTCAAGTCCCAAATAATGCCTCGGGAGAGTGGCAAATCTCTTCCAGTCTTCTTCTGAAAGCCACTCTAATGACAATCACTAGCCATGGCAGCACAAGCCAGAGTGTATTTCACTTCATGTTTTGTTAACAAGACTGACAGTTCAGCTCACAAGTACCTGTCCAGTGAGCACATGTGAATTGCTACCAAGTTGCAATGCCTCCTAACAGGTAAAAAGTATAAAATATTTTTAAAAATCAAACTCCCAGAGAACATTTCAAACACCAGCAGTTGCATATGTCCTATTAGAAAATGGGAGCCCTGTGTCACTGGGATGCAGCAGTTCCAGGAAAGGACAGAGTATCTGGTTGTCAGAAGGAACAGATGGAGCATTACTTGCAGTCCCCTCTGTTTCTACTGAAAGCTGTTTGGACAAGACTAGGGAGATACCAAGGTGAGGTATCTCACTTTCCCTGATGACAGGCTGGCATTTAAAGAAGAAGGGGTCTGTGCCCCAGCATCTCAGAAAGTTTTCTAAGAACATTACAGTCAGAGTCAAACAGGACTAGATCATGCTCTCTAACAGCAAATGCTGGAGTATCTCCTCCTGGACTGTATCTAAGGATTTTGAGGCACTAACACATCTGGCCAGA
>NW_008678074.1:343-10635 GCF_000695815.1 Acanthisitta chloris | reverse complement strand
AGCAGGCACCACGGGCTGCGTAGGGGTTAACACGAAGACACACTGGTCCCTATACACAGTCAGCACCAAGGAAGAGCTTGATACCTTCAGATGCCTCACCTGGGGTCAGAGATGACTGTGATGACAGCCTGGTAAAGTTCCTCTTCTTTTACTCTGCTCCAGTCCATGAGGATACCCATGCCTTTTGCCTGCACTCGGGTCATGATGTCAAACTGGTCCCCATAGAAAGGAAATCCCACCACTGGCACACCGTGATAAATTGCCTCAAATACACCATTCATCCCACAGTGGCTGACGAAGGCTTTCACGTTGGGGTGGCCTGCAGGCAAAAACAGCAGCAGATCAGTGTCTTCCATGTTGAAACAGGGCTACTGGGGGCTTTCTCAACACACAGCATTGATGTATGTTCAGGGAAAAGTAGGCATGCTGAGCAGAGAGGATGCCACCCTCTAGGAACACACCTGGCTTCTGGTGTGTTGGCTAGGTAGTGCCTGGATGAGAAGAGAGATAGGAGCCAAGCAGCTTCAAGCAGGTGTTAGGTGGGGACCTTGTTTGATACAGAACATACAACAAGCAACAGACTTAGACCCACACAGGTGCTGTTGCCCTTGTGTGCTTTTGCTGTGGTTTGGGCTAAATTCCAGGGATGTTGCTACTAGCACACACATATGCAGAGCTCAGCCTTACCTAGCAGGTCATTCTGGGGCAGCCACCCCATCATCAGTGTATTCTCACCCAGGTTTCTTGGCTTCTGACCAAAGTATCTGTGGGAGGAGGGCGAAGAGAGGAAAAAAGGGAAGAAAAACACAGAGATCAATAATAAAATCAATCAGATTAAGAGATACAAATCAAATTCTGTGTTTTGAAGTGAATCACCCCTTAAAACTGATTTTCATCCAACTCAAGTCAAAAGGAATCCCACTCCCTGCTCACCTCCACACCACCCTCTGCGGGAGGCGAGCGAACGCGCCAGCCATTTTCTCCAGCAAATCACTTGGAAGAGCTCGGATCCCAATGCCAAAGGAGACAACAACAACACCTGCATCTGCTGCTTCCACCCAGAGACGCAGACCCTGTGGGCAAAACACACACAGCTGCCTTTAAGTCTTGTTGGAGAAAAGGCCCTTCCCACTCTTGCATCTTGTCTACAGAGAAGATGAAGCCAAATCCACCTGGAACACAAAGCTACATGGTTTTCACCAGGCAATGAACTCTAACCCCACTGTGAATTCTGCACCCAGTGAGGCAGAAATTACTTGAGCACCTGGTGGTCTTGGAAGCTTGCAGGGAAGTATCCAAAACTTGCATTTCGTAGTATTCCCTGCTGCTTTGGAGGCAATGCAAATACTCTTTGGCAAGAAAGGTTCTGAAAACAGAAGGCATATATAGGAGCAGGAAGAACAGAGAAGGAAATAAAAGTAAAAAGAGCAAGGCTATTTTCCCATCACCACTAATACAGGAGGTCTGCCAGGGTCTCTAGCTGTAGGCTAATACAATAGACAAAACATCACACAGGCAGAGTCAGGAACAACACCTTGCTGGAGATTCCCCACAAACTCTCCAATGTTGAAGGCTTTTGGAGGTGGCAGAAGGTTTCATCACCTTGCCAGAAGACTTTTATGCATCCCTGATAGCTACTTGCAGGCAGCAGATTTACTTTCTCATCATTAGGCAGAGATGTAGCTACAGATCCAGTAAAAACCACAGTTATTTGTCCTTCATTTAAAGGCTACCTGCAATGCTACATAAACAGGTGTATATCTAGAACAGAGTCTGTATTTTTTTCAACCAGGGCCAGAAGGCTGCAGGGAGAAGGAAGCAGCCACTATAGCTGCTGTGGAGCAAACACAGACTATTCCCTTTTATGCCAGGCTGGGCTGAGTCTATTTCTCATTATGGATTCTGTCCTGCTTCAAGTTTCCCATGTATCACATTCAGGAGTATTTTAGGGAAGTTTAATAAAATCTGTCTTTAAGTATGAATACTTCCTTGAAATAAACACATAGAAGAATATGAATGGCAAAAAAAAAAAGTTCTTCCTGTTATTAAAGGAGAAAATGAAAATTATTAATTCAGAATATTAATAGAAGTCTATAGGCTGAGGGATCATAGCACACAAGGGTTACAAAGCATATCCTAGTGTTACTCTCTGGGGATATTTGTCCTTTGTTGTGTGCTTCAGAGACTCAAGCCAATCTTTGCAGAAATGCTTAAAAAGCCTTAAAGGAACCCAAGAATCCAAAAGTGTGCAACTCAGAGGTTTTGGTTTCTCCCTTCTCTCACCTTTCATATCCTTTGAGCAGTACAACCACTGAAACTGCTACAGAAGAGAAAGTGCTAGTTTTACTTTTCTAAATAAAAGTACGGTGCCTCGCAAAACAGATAATTATGTTATCCATTATAACTGGGCCTTAACATTTGACTTTCAGAAACAGCATGGAAGTTGTTAGGGAAGCATGGTTGACCACCAAATGTTCTCACTATCTCTCAAATACATATCTATATTCCAACCAAGTACTAATTAGAGTAACTCAAAATCATAGTGTTTCAAATAGGAGGAAATAAACATCTTAATTACCTAACCCTGCTCCAAGTTCAGATGGAACATTCCTTAAGCTACACCTAGACCTACAGAGGCCCTCTCTTCTGTTGGCATCCTGTAACCTGAACACAGACATGCCTACCTGCTAGCATGACAGCCACCACCTACTGCAGGGCTCTGAACTTATCTCCATCATTCTTTCCTTAGGTGCCCTGGGATTTGTTCTGGAAGCTGTGAAGCACATGAGTAATGCCCCAGCAAACAACTCCCTTCTTTATAAGGCAGGTATGTATGTGGAGCCAGATTGGACCAAGCCAGTGTTTCGCAAGAGCTGTGAGGCAGCTGCTCTCTGACACAGCTTTTGGAACACCCTACATGCATTTCACTACCTGCATGCCAGGCCACATAGGAAAGGGTGATGTACAGTCATACATATCTGGAGAACTCCTTTTCTAAGGCACCTGATCTCACATTTTCTTTTTAACTGAAAAATGTCAGCATCCACAGTCTCAATTAAAGGTGCCATCAGACATCTTGTCAGGCCTTTAATAATTTAAATTGAAATATTGTCTCCACATCAGGCCCTTAGTCAGGACTCCAGTACAACTTGACTGCCCAAGTGTCATTATGCAAGTTTACTTCCCCTCAGTGTTTGTAAAAGTGATAAGGCAATGGGAGGAATGGCAGACAGGTCCTACTCTAGTCCAATACTCTCTTCAGCTGGAGGCTTTAAGAGCTCATCCCTCTGAATTTATTACTGGGATTAGTGAGGTATAGGCCAGAGAAAGTCTCTGGGAGCTTTCCCTCAGGGATGAACGTTAAGAAAAAGGGGATGATGTCCTTCAGTTTTGCACACTTTAGAATTCTGCATTGAATTTGATGTGGAAACTAGCATAGCTCTCCCCTGTGGGCTCTTAAGACTACAGGCTCAAGGGCAGAAATGTCCTGTGAAAAGCTGAGTGAAGGAGGAAATTCTGGATTGGCATATATCAGTGACAAAGCAAGGAAGATTAATCATTCTTCTCATTTTTGCTTCAGCATGAGAGAAAACAAACTACTCATGATCAAGTCCTAGGGGCAACAACAGCACTTCCAGCTGAGGACTTCCACACACTGTTTTACCTGAACAGTGAAGCCAAATCCCATTTCAGGGTGGACAGTTTAATTCCATACCCTCCCTGCAGCCTGACAGCACTTACATTTCTCTGTTTCCCCTAATGCACTCACACACCAAAACACAGCAGCTTTCCAGACTCCTGGGGCTTCAGAACTTTTACAAAGTTCTTCAAAAGAAGATCTGTACCATGTAATTCCCTGGGTTAATATGCAGTCACAGCTCAAAGCTTTCCTGTACTTACCACTGGGAGGGGCTTTGCAGGCTCAGCAAGGATCCCCCCTGTGAAAATGACATGGGGGAGTGTTGGGCGAGGAAAGTCCAACACCACATCATTACAGAGGAAGAAAAGACTAGTTCCATGAACAAGGTCCAACATGGATGCCTTGGGCTCCACCCTATGCTTCTCCATAAGATGTTCAAACTTGGGCAGGATGACCAGCTTTGTAGCCACACGAGTGATCATGTAGACTAGGAGATTCCAAGTCCTACCAAAGAAGCCCATCTTGTCTGTCATCAGGGAGTTGAATTCAGGGACATAGGAAATAGGGGAAGTGGCACCAATCTCTGCTGGGAACCAGAAACCAGTGGAAATCACAGCATATTTGACACGTAGGATGTGCGCCAGGATAAAGCCACACATCTCATTGGGGTCCACCAACAGCAGGTCAAAGTGCTCAGACTGGAGTTTCTGCAGAAGGGTAGAGTTTCCCAGTACTAGGTCACAGTTTTCCAGGTACTTCTCCAAAAAGGAAAACATCTCCAGAGAGGTCATCTTTCCTTGAAAGACACGCTTTATCTTCTCCTGCACCCAGGCATCTGCACTCTCTGTGCTGAAGATACCCCAGTACCTCTGCACACGGAAGCCAGGCAGGTAGGTTTCCACATCTCGACCTTCATGAAGAAGCAGCACAGGGTCATGGCCCTGGTCAGTCAGTGCCTCTGCCACTCGTATGAACACTCGCAAGTGACTGTCAAAGACTATGGTGGGCATGATCAGCACCTTGGCACAGTGAGATGGCTCCAGAGTTAATGCAGTCACTAGGAAAAGAAGAGCAGCAGGGCATGGTAGCACCTTCATCATCTTCATCACTGCAAGGAGAGAAACATGGCATTAATGTAGTATGTGATGCTCTGTCATGCACTTGGGCAACTAACAGTTCTGATTGTAGCTACAAGCCAGAAGCTCATGAGCTGGGAAAGGAGAGCTGTCTGGAGTTTTCCACTGGGGAATATCCATCCCCATCTCCGCTGCCTTCCCCTGAAAAAAAGCACCACAAAATACCAACAACCTAAGTTAGATATCAGGGGAGTTTGCCAGAAAACTCCTCGGTGCTTCTAAGGCTCAAAAACTAGCAGACTGACTTGCAGAAAGTTAGAGAAGGAGAGTGGCTGGAACAGCTCTGCTGGGTCACAGCATCAGCAGGGACATTTGCTGCTCAATCCCTGGTTACCGCTACAGAACCAGCTCAGCTGGATTTCGTTTCTATTTCTGTCCAGCCAGAATAGCTGGTTTCTTCTGAGTCCTTGATGTCTGTGCAAGCTCACATGGAAGCCTGCAGAGCTTGATGAGAATGCCAAGAGGTATGCTCTGGCTTTGGCCCTCACATGGCTGACAAGGCACCTTGCTCAGCACAGATGGGGTGGGAGCAAACCCAGGTCACAGCAGAATCCTCCAAGAGGAGCCACAATCCCTGAGAGAACAGCAGGAGTCTGGACAGAGAGCTGCTCCACTATGGGTCAGTTGTGGAAGAATGGGGAGACTCGGGCAAAAGGGCTGGAAAAGGTAAGCAGACACCAGGATACTCATCCACGGGGAAAAAGGCAAACCCAGAAAGCAACTTGAGATAACATGTAACACCTGTGGCACACTGACGCCCCTTAGTCACACTCCTAAAGCCATCATCCCCTCCTCAGCTTGGTGAAACACCCAACATTTCTGTTGTGTAAGGCACGTTGCTACATCACTGGAAGCGAACGCACCTCACCCACACCTTACATTATTTTGGGAGAAGAATTACATGATAATTATTTGGGAATAGTCAGAAGCAGAGTCGCTTTCTGAGGACCCAGTTCAGACATGCTAGGAAGGTGTGGGGAGGGGAAGAAGTTACAATGGGAACTATTAGAAGTGGATTTTGGATGGCCCCCCACACTAAGCCCCAGTGGGGGCTGCAGGGATGTGGTAGAGCAGAATTTGGTACAAGGTCTTCTGACAGATCACAATAGTGTGTGATCAATTAAGAGGCAGGAAAGAAAGTCATGTATAAGATACTACTGAATACAATCTTCAGACAACCCTCAGCAGCTGGGTATCTCTGGCCAAACTAAGCACATAAGGGGGCAGATATGGTAAAGTAAAAGTGCCCTATTCTTCCCCCATTGCTTTCCTGTCCCATGTAGAGACAGGACATGGGAAAGAAACATAGCAACTGCTGGTTAAGTCCTTCTCCTGTCTCAAAGGCAACTCCTGCTAGTGCTTGGACTCCCACTCAGGGCCAATCACATGACCTGTGGCCTGCAGGAGCGATAAGAAACATGAAAAACACTAGAAGATACCAAGGGGGTGGTTAGACCCACAGAGCTCCAGGAGAATGGAGACAAAGGTGATGGGCTGGAGAGAAGAAAGCATAAGCTCTGCAAGAAAAGTAAGGATCCACCCAGCATCCTGCCTCTCTACCAGCAGGAACAGACTGGCCTGTGACGAAGTGTTGGTCATGATGGAGCTACAGCCCACAAAACTGGTCTAGTTCTCAGCTTACTTGAGAGTCCCAAAGGGAATTTATCTTGCTCAATACCAGGAAAGGTAAAGCATTTGGCTATGACACTGTGCAGCAGATCCAGAGCACATGCCGCTTCCAGGAAGAGAGGGAAGGATGGCAGCCAGATACTCCTGGTCTTCTCTAGGATGGCAGGTTGCTCAGGACAGGCTTGATGACAGGAGCAGGTATAGGCTTGTTCTGGGGCACCTAGTGGGCCATATACACATCTAAGTATGCTAAGAGGAGTAGAAGAGGTTTTTTATGTGGGGTGGGGTGTTTTCCAATTGGGCAACAAGTAAAAGGTGAAGAAATAGTACAGGTGAAAGGAATAGCTATTTAAAGAAAAAAAATTGTCACCCATCTTTAGCACAGACCATGTTTTGCCAGGGACCTATGTGCCAGACATCATTGAGACCCTCAGCTCAGCCAGGACCCTCCAGAGGCTACCAAAATCCAAATGACAAGTAAGCTATCAATCTCAACCCTCAGGCCAAAGACAGATGCTGACACAGTGAGACTTGCAAACTGCTCTTGGTTGCTTCATCCCTTCCAACATCAGGAGCAATCCCTAAAGGTTCTGGCTCAGGAACCTCTTCTCCCTGCCCAGGCAACAAGGGAGGCTGTAAATCTTCTTAAGTGGCAAGAGGATGCCAGGCTGCAAGAAGAGACCATTCTTCCTACCCAAGCTCAATACCAGCAAAGATAATTTCTTCTCTGACCATGCCCAGAGAGGTACCCTGGTGACAGCTCCAGCCCTAGAGTTGTTCTGGGTCACCAGGTACATCCCTGATTTTTAATGCTCCTAGGATCTAATGAAGGCATAACTGCCAGCAAAAAGGGCAGCACTCTGCTCTCTGTCCCTTGTTCAGCAACTAGTCACTGTTAGGACTACAGGCTGATAGCAAAGGGGAAAGAAGCCTCTGACCTTATGTACACAAGAGCTAAATGGCCCAGATGAGGGAAGGTTCAAAATCCACCTGCTCACCTTCCTGTTTTACCTCTTACCAACACTGAACAACAAAGATGCCCCATGAGTTTTGCAGCAGGATCCTCCAACAAGGGCAGGTGCTGTGGCCAGTGCAGCACCATCCACAGCATGGGGCACAGACTCAGCCCAGCCCTCTGTTTATGAGAGCTCAGCTGCCTGCACTGTGGGCTGCAGGCAGGTGGTCTTCAACAGAGACCTTCAAACCTCTGGGCATAAGAATGTGATGCTGTAGGGAAGTGAATTCACAACTTTTGCCTTGATAGAGGTACAAAACCCAAATAAATGACAGCTCCCACACTACACCTGAGAGAGAGAATAGACCCTTCCCTGTTTTCATGACAAGTGCCCAGTGGAGCCATGTCAACTGGCTGATTTACAAGAACCAATTCCCCTGACACCACAATTAACACTGGCAGCCAGAAGCCAGGGTTCAAGGGAACTGTTAGAAAAACCCGTGCCACAAAGGCTTTAGGTTTCACAGCTGCAGCATGCAGGGCAGAGAACCAGAGCCACCAGAGGGTGGGCAAAGAAAAGTGAGACTGCCACTGCAGGCAGCAGCATCCCACCCTGCCCTGCACACCTGGCCACCCTCAGCTGCTGGGATTTTGCTTTCAAAGCCACAGCAATGCATTGACACTGAAATGGGAGGCAGCAGAAAAGGGAGCAGTGAGAGCACAGTCCTCTGAAACCTCCTTCAGAACCTCTTGCTGGGCTGAAATTTGTCCCGTGATTTTGCTCTGTTTAACATGTTTGACAGGGTATGACTTTAGCATCAATGAAAAATTACATCAATTAACTTAAGTGAAATAACTACTGCTTTAAAGAGAGACATTTCTTTAATTCAGATGCTTTTTGTTAGATTGAAGAACTAAAACCTCTGAGAGCAAGCAGTCTAGGCAGAGAAGACTGCAAAGAAAGAGCAATGAACAAGCTCAAGTGCAATGATCCTGTCACACCTCTCCCTCTCCTCCAG
Organism: Acanthisitta chloris; assembly: GCF_000695815.1. Lineage (NCBI taxonomy): Eukaryota > Metazoa > Chordata > Aves > Passeriformes > Acanthisittidae > Acanthisitta > Acanthisitta chloris. The sequence continues at coordinate 2,256 of NW_008678074.1, read as the reverse complement.
TATTTTGTATTACCTAGCTCCTGCCTAGGACCTGGAAATCCATATCCATAGGGCTGAAGTATTTCTCCTCCCCTCATACTTGTCTCTATCCAGCTCTTGCCTGCAGTAAGAAGAAATGTTTTCACTGCAAACTTCTCAGGAGTTAACCAAGCAGCAGAATTCATTTAAAACCAAAAGGAAATGATATCTTGGATGCTCAAAACTCTTGCCTGTTCCATTTGGTATGATTCAGAAAAATCAGGACCATCTGCTATCCATCAAGTTGACGACAGCCAACCTAGTTGTGGCTAATTTATGGAAGCCAAGACTCTGTGCAAGCAGGCAGGTATGTGGCTCCAAGAGCAATTTTGTTGCTACAGGAAGATGTTGCACTATGAGCAGGAGCCGCTCAGGGGAATCGCTAGAAGATACAATACTGTACAAAGTAACTTAATAAAACACAGATCAAATCTAACCATCCATTACATCCAACCCAGTGTGTGGCAGATTTCTGTGCTCTGGTTTTGGTTTATCACAGACCAGAGTCACCTGGATAAATAACAGCAACACGCTAATATTAGCATTACAGCATATCAATACTAGTATTAGTATTTTAGTATAGAAAATAGTAAGCAAGGAAAAAAACCCCTTCCCTTCAAATATAAGCATCCCCATGGCAGTCTACAGACCTGAGTTTTTAAATATATTGCTTGCACATAGAGTGAATAGTGCACAGACGTGGCAGCCCACAACAAACACAGAGAATGAACAAAGTCCAGATCCCTGAAGGACCAAAGGAAATGACCACAGCAATGACCAAGTCAGCATCAAAATAATTCATTAGTGCTATTGCTGCCACACAACAGTATCAGAAGTGCTCTGCCTCATCTGTTCTGGACAAAGACTGATGTAGCCTCCAGTCAGTTCCAAACTTTTGGGACCTTGGACCATCTTCAACATCCTTCCTGTCTCATTTGAGTTATATGGAGGAAGCTCTACAGGCAAGATGGGAATCTGCGGGCTAGCAGGAGGTTGGCAGTTCATAGGTCACGGCCAGGGAACCATAGTACTAAAGGAAATACTGGTTCATAACAACTGAGAAAAGAAATAAAGATCTGTATCTCAGCTCATCACAGCATTTGAAACTACACACATCTTCAAGAACTTGAGCTGGGGGACGTCAAACACCACACATCTGCTTCCCCACCTGGCCTCTCATCATATATTTAATCTGTCTAGGCGGTAAGTGAGATTTTCCTCACTCCATATCCACAGGCTTCCTTGTTTGTTTTCTGAAAGGAACAGAGGTGGTTTGTGATACCAGCGTGCTCTGCAATAGCAGAGTTCTTCCGGACAGCCTTTTCCTCTCCCTTGCAACATGGTTGCAAGACAGAAGCAGCTGATGTGAGGCTGTGCACCTTGTGAGTGGTCTGAGGAAGCATGTAAGAACATTATTTGTAATCCCTGGATGCAAGAGACAGAATGCCTTGGGGCCATTTCCAAATAGTCAGGTGAGACACAGACCTCAAAGTGAGAGCACATGACAGTGCAGTGCACTTTTTGGTATGTACGAGAGTCAAGTTGAATAAGTTCTTCAGACTGCAGAGAAAACTGGACATACCAGTGCACCAAACTTTAGAGAAGTGGCCAAGAGGAGTGGGGAAGAAAAGAGTCTTCCATTTACTGCCCTGACATTTCAGCTTCTTTCTACAGTGAAGCACCACATTAAAGAAAAATTATTAAACACCCCAGAAGGTTGTGAAATCTTGTGTAGAACACACTGGGGACTGATAGAGTCCTGACAGACAAGTCTGATCACATTTGACAGAGTTACAGAAGTAGAGAAGCTAGAGGTGAGTCTTATCTTCAATGAAACAACTGACGCCCTCGTGTAAAAAAACCCACAACCAAACCAAAGAGCTCCTTGGCTCTGA
>NW_008678074.1:0-319 GCF_000695815.1 Acanthisitta chloris | reverse complement strand
TGACCTGCCATAAACAAAGGTTGAAGAGGGATGAATAGGAAGAGGAGGCAGAGCAGGAGAGGTAAGACGCTCCTTAGATGTAATCTCCTAAAAGAAGATGAAGCAAGTTACACAAAAGCACTCTGAACGCGTGTCCAGGTGCCGAGGCTCTGGTCCGGCACATTGCAGCAGATGCTGAACTCCATCCTGGCTAAAACCAGGACATGAACACACGCCCATCCATAGCTTCGCTGGAGAGACCCAGGCTGCACATCCGCGTCCGTGCAGAGCCAGCGCCAGGCTGACATCTGGGAATGGAGATTGCCGCGCCGTGCCCGCC
>NW_008678073.1:0-2184 GCF_000695815.1 Acanthisitta chloris | reverse complement strand
GTGGAGTCACTGTCCCTGGAGGTGTTGAAGAAGTGTCTTGATGTGGCCCTGGAGGATCTGGTTTAGGGTTTAGGGTTTCCAGCACTGACAGATTAATGATTGGACTTGATGATCTCAGAGGTCTCCTCCAACCTCGAAGATTCCACAATTCTATGTGCCAGTTACATGAAAAATACGAAGTCCTGATACCAATATAAATTCCTCCACTACAAAGAGTATAAAATAATCTTCCCACATTTAGTTTACAGTTAATTTTTTTCCAAACTGATCACGTGGCAATGCAGTATGAGAGTTTCAAGTCAACTCACACAAGTACTCACTGGCATTGTGCTGCAAGAACACATTTGCAGGTTGCCCTCAAACCTTCTGGACAGTAACGAATTGACACACAGTTTATTTGAAACCAGCAGCATTGTTTTACTGGACCTGCCTGTCATTTTGGGTCTATCTGTGAGGCTGATTGGTAACACTGCCTGTTCAGCACTGAACACTGGAACCAGCACACATCTACATATCCCTCTGAGCCTGACCCAGCTTTGATGGGAAACGGAAATTTTTACCGGCTGAAAGTAGCTTTGTTGAATTTGAAAGCTCAAAATGTTGCATTATTTTCCTGTAGAAAGATCTACTTTACTAGGTGACTTCGAGAAAGATCTGTGAGGATGTTCTGTACCTATTTCTGTAGTTTTTACCTCAACTCCTTCCATAAAAAAAAGAACATGCAAGAGGGAAATGGATGAAAGACATGAAATGTTTCATTGGGTAGTTTGAAAATGGATCATAGAATCACAGGATGGTTTGGGCTGGAAGAACATTAAAGATCATGAAGTTCCACCCCCTGCCATGTGCAAATTCCACCTCCCACTAGCCCAGGTTGGTTCAAGCCCCAACCAGCCTGGTCTGGAATACTCCCAGGGATGGAGCAGCCACAGCTTCTCTGGGCAACCTGTGCCAGTGCCTCATCAGATTCCTTCCCAATTTCCTTTCCAATACCCAATCTAAACCCACCCTCTGTCAGTTTTAAGCCATTCCCCTTGTCTTGAACCTAGTTTTGCTTCAGAATGCTACACCAGACTGAATTCTGGTGGCAGCACAGCTGTGCAGATAAAACCCTCCATGCACAGGTGCTGAGCAGTGAGACATTAAGTCATGAATCCAAACAGTGGCCAAACACTCAGCAGTTCCCAAATCCTTCTATAATTAAGACTAAAACTTCCCTCAGGTTATGTCATTTTATCAAGCAGGAAATGGTGTCCATGTCAGGTTTAAACCAAAAACAAACATCACTTCAGGTAACAGGTAATTGTCTGCAGGTATCTGTGCTGTGCCCTGCTGTTCTCTGCCCCAGCCAGAGCGTACTGTGTTGTCAGTACATCTCAGCACCATTTATCTTCCCTGCCATAACTGGAGCTCTTCCAGAGGTAATGACTTCTATTTTCTCCAGTGCTACATTGAACAGCTTTCCAGCATCCATCACAACCTTTATGGTCTCTCTCCATTGATGACAGTGCAAGGGATTTGTGCCTGGAACTGCCTCTTCCCCTGTTCAGGTTTGCAGAAAGGAATTCGTGGTCAAAGTGTCAAAAGTCTCATGCAGGACAGTACCAGCAAACCCCACAGCCAGTGCCAATTGACTTCAGACACCTTCCCAGCAGTGCTCACAGTCCCAGTCAGCAGGTCAGGAAAAGAAGGCAGAATTAATAAAATATGTTCCACATAATCTCTTCCACTTAGGGAAATGGAAACAGTAATGCAAGGAGTAAAGAGGATCCATGCTTGTCCCTTTTTACCCATTTCTGACCCCACTTACTGACAAAAGTGCCTGTTTTTAGGTGAAAATCCTCTCAGGTTCGTACCATCAGGAATTTATGTTCTTGCATTCACATTTTACCTTCTTTTTCATTCCTCATATTTATGTACATCAACAATAACTTGTTCTTAAAATCCAATATGCTCAGAAAGGTGATAATTATCTCGTCAGACTGACCCTGTGAGTATACAAACAGAAGAGCAACTGCATAGGTGGAGCTTAAAATGTGCTGACTGTTAGGTCAAAGGGATTTTCCTCTAATAACGGAATTACTACAATGGAAACACTTTTACCATGGAATCACTGTGTTGGACAGGCAATGTTAAGGAGCTGTAATTGCACAGGAAACTTTTATATGTATATAAAATATATAA
>NW_008678072.1:0-428 GCF_000695815.1 Acanthisitta chloris | reverse complement strand
CCAGAGGGATCCTGACCGGATTTGGGGAATTTTAGGAAGGATTTAAGAGGAATTTAAGGCTGTTTTTTTGATGGGTGAGACAGTATTTCTTACCCAAACCTCTTCCAAATTTGGGGATTTTCCGTGGGAATTCCGGGATTGGGATTGAGAAGGAATTTTTTGGGGGAATTTGGGAATACTCACGGGCCAAAATCAGCTGTTGTTTAGTCATGGTGGAACCAGAGGTTGGCAGGAAATTCAGATCCAGGAGAGCAACCTGGAAAAAAATCCAAAGGGATTTGGGGTATCCAAAGGGATTTGAGGGATCCAAAGGGATTTGGAGGATCCAAAAGGATTTTGGGGGATCCAAAGGGATTTGGGGGGATAAAAGGGATTTTGGGAATCCAAAGGGATTTTTTGGAATCCAAAGGGAATTTGGGGGATCCAAA
>NW_008678071.1:95021-102634 GCF_000695815.1 Acanthisitta chloris | reverse complement strand
CGTGCTTGCGGACACCTGGGAAAGGCGTGGGACGCGGACCGAGCTCCCGGGTGCTGATGTTTCTAGGGATGATGCGGGAGCTGAGTGCGCGGGCCGCTCCTTAGCGGAGGGGCTGCTGTTTGACTGAGCTGTCCTGTTTGTTTTCTGGTCCTATCGCTGGGAATCCCTGTTTTTTTTGGCAGGCTGTATTCTTTGAGACTCGTGTATTTGGCAGCAGTATCGCCCGTACGCTCAGAACGTGCCTCCCCTCAGCACTCTCATCGGGAAGGCATTTCCACGAGTTATATGCCATCATAAGGAAGTATCAAGTTAAGGTACGTTAAATTTATTTCACTTTGCTTATTGTTTTCCCCCCTCAAGACTTGTACAGATGCATATAAACGTGCACTTTGTGTTTTGTCTGTATCTCAGGATATTGGCCTTTGTGCCTCTTTAAAGTACTCTGGGAATAGGATGAATCTTGGCAGCATTTTGGACACTGTTAAAAACAGTGCAGACCTCTTTTTGGACATTCAGCTTGAGAAGAGCATTGAAAAGTTAGGTTAAGCTAACTACATTTATTTAATTGCATATAACATTAAACGACTTAATAACTTTGATTGTAGGAATTGAGGGCTTTGATTTTGCTTCTCAAATTCAAAGGTTTTGTGATTTTCAGGTCACATCTGTTTGCCAAAAAAGGGAATATGGATCTACTCGAAGTCTTGTCCGTAGACTTGGGACAATTCTGTCCTTGGAGCCCTCCCCAAGACCTTATTTTCAAGTAAGCAATTTATTGTCATGTGTATGCTTCACCTATTTGCATTTCCTTGTTTCTTAATTTGATAACATTCTTTTCAGCCTATGTAACTTACGTGTTGCATCTCTTATTACTGTTTTCAGCTTCTTACAGCTCTGTTTAAAAATTCCTTTCGATGAGGCAGAACTTTCAGTATGTGCTGAATGCAGTTTCTCTTCATTTTTATTTGTCGTTTGTTTTTAGCTTGTTCAAGACCCAAGTCCATTGGGTTCTGATGAACAATGTACAGCTCCAGCTCCTGTGGCTCCATCACTTGCTGATGTCCTGTGGGTGGCAAATGATGAAGGACAAGCATTTACTAGACTGAGGTAAATAAAAGTGTAAAAAGGAGTAATAGAAATAACATGTCTTCTGTGTTTTATGGTTTGAGATTTTGTGTTTATGGTTTTTTCTTTTTACCTGGCCTTTGCCAGAAACATTTTGGGGTTTTGGGGGGCAGTTTCTACTTACCTGGAAATTCTTACTATGTGAAGTATTCTTGCCTGAAAGGAATTTTTCTGAAAGTTTTCTGAAATCGAGTCTCCTCTTTTCACAGCTGCATGTCAGATGCATCACTGATATTTGTAGAGAGGGAGTTGAAGGGAACAAGAAAAAATAGTCAAATGTCTCCTTTTGACTTTGAATGCTACAGTGCCATGTGCAAACCTTGATGGTTGCTTTGATGGAAATGCAAATATAATGTATTTTGAAAATATAGATTTGGATATAGTTTGCATAATTCTTTCTGGCTTTTATGGAGTGCTAAAGGAAAGTGTTTCTGCAAATTTCAAAATGTTTCAGGCACCATGAAATGACAAATTGTCCAGGAATTTGCACACAAATAGTATACAAGTTGTCTTTTTTTTTTTCCCTGCTAGAAAAGAAACAGAAAACTGTTTTACTATTCCTCTAAAGGATCTGTTCAAAATCAGAGGATGAGTTAGAGAGCCAGAAACAAGATTAAAATTAGTACACTTAAACTGTCTTGTGCTACATCTCTATAGGACAGTGTAATTTTGTTTCGTATTGGCATTTGTTTGCCTGTGATCTTTGTGCTGCTTGCTGGTCGTGAAAATACAGGAAACTGATGAGTTCAAATGACAAACTTTTTATTAGAGAAGTTTTGATCAAGTTGTGTTTCGTCTTGTGATTCCTGAGATGGTACTGTTGAATTAGTAAAGTTTGTTCGCAACAGCTGTAAAATATTGCTTAAAGGAACTGTGGCCTGTTTTGTCCTGCTTGTGCTGTTCTTTAGCTGGTCACATTCACAGGTCTGGGGCAGTTCATTCTTTTGTTGTTTCCATACTTTCCTCCTCCTCCTCTTCTGGCTCTGTGGGATGTTTTTCAAGAACAACTGCTCTCATTGATATCTTTTCCTTCTCAAGCAGTGTTGAATAGCAAAGGGTTTTGGCAAGTCAGAAAGCAGTGCTGCAGGTCTGGTTTGAAGTATGGTTAATGTAAGGGAAAGGTCTGGTTTGCTTTCACTCAAAACTTCGTGCATCTGGAACAAATAAACTGAATTGCTTTATTTCATAATGAAATTCTGGTAGTTCAATTTTATGCTCCTTTTATATTTTAAGATAATTTCTGCAGACACAGGCTTGAAACAATTTTTAAAACCAAAACTTGAGATTTACAGCACAGTTTTCCAGTGCTGTGTTCATAGTAGCTTACAAAAGATGAGATTCTTATTCTGTAAGTGGGTATTCAAACTTACTATTCTCCAGTATATCTTCTGAAATATTGTGACTTCATTGCTCCTTACAGTGTTCTTATTACAAAGCTTGATAAATGACTAAATTTTCTGAAGCCTAATTAAGAGGTCATTATTTGACTCTTCTGCCTTTCATATTCAGGTAGGGAGAAGGGAGAGACATCTTTACAGTGTCAGTCTAATAGTTGAGTAATGACAATTCAGTCAAAGTTTGACTTTATGTTGTGTAATCTATCCCTGAGTAAATTATCTGAGCAATTGTTATGGTGACTTTGCAAGGATCTGCGTCTTACTTTAGCAAGAGGAGACTTAAAACATTTTCAATGGGTAGTTATGAGTGGTTAAACATGTAGCTTTCTTAAATAGTTTGAAAATTTGGGTCTTGCTGAATGACATTATCTTGGTTGAACAGAGTGTGAGTAATTTTGAGATTTCTACTGTTGGTTGAGCCTTTTGAACATGTCCTTTGTTGCTTTCTAGGACTAAATTATGGAGAAAAGAGAAAAGTACAGCTCATGACGACCTGTATCCATCTATAGATCCAATACAAAGCGTTCCAAAAAATGGTACACAAAAAGACAATACGGTTGGTCAAGCAGCACTCCAGAAAATTTCTGCACTTGAAGATGAGCTAACCTTTCTTCGTGCTCAGATTGCTGCAATTGTTTCGGCACAGACACTGGGAAGCATTCCATCACGTAAGCTCTTCTGGTTTGAAGCAAACCAGTTTTCCTTTTCTTGCTTCAGAGCTTGCCATGCCTGATATTGTTAGAGAATGTCTCTTAACTTTTGTAACTGAAGACACACCAGCTAAATTTACTGAATATAGTATTTTGTTTCTCTTTCTGCTGTTTGATGCTCCTTTCTCCCTTCTGTTTTGTGGCCGGTTTGCCAAGTTCAAACGTGGTTGATCCCAAGTGATCTTTATAATCATTTCCATGTTTGTGAAGGAGCTTAGTAACATCACTATAGGCTACCAATTACTGTTTAAAAAAGGTACACAATATCAATTATCCCTTTTGGGTTTTGCACTGTTTCTAAAAAGTTCGGAAAATAATGAATAGAAAAAGTGTTCTAAGTCACTCAGATTCAGGTTTTAACAAAAATAAATGCTACAAACAGATATGTCTATGATAGAAGTTCATATTGGAGGCCAACTAACCTGTAACCTTTTTATTTTCCTTGAAAGTTTTGAGGCCTTGATTGTCTTACTTGCAGACTAACCCCACTGTGGTTGCTGAAATTCTTGGACTGGTGTGAGGTAGTTACTTTTGTGTGGCATTGTGAGGCACTTCTGTGGTTCAGTTAGCTGTTTTGTTTGCTCTTCTATTGTCTCTTCTCCACATGTTTTGTGGTTATCTTTGCTTTTGCTTCATCTTTGCTTTTGCTTCATGTTGGTTATTGTAGCCTTCAGACCATCAGGAACGAAGGGGATGTAGTGTCAGGCTGCTTTGCTGCTTTATCCAGTACTTGGATTGACAGCACAAATAGTGAAAATTAGAGCAGCACAGGACACCTTAGCCTCATTATTCCATGTGTTCTGAATCTGTGGTTTTGAAGTATGTTCTTTGTGTTAAGTAATTCTTCTGTGTCATAATGTGCGAGGTGTGTAAAAAAAAAAAGTGCTCTAAGAGAGCAGTTTAATCTTGACTTAAAACTTAGTCATCCTAGATGTTAATATATGCTGTTGTTTTTCTTCTATAACTGTATCCAGAAGCCTTTAAAACTGTCAGCACTCCAGATGGATTTTACCCAGTGCCAGCCATGACTTCTACGCCATTGTCCGTCTCTCACAATCACTTCGTGATTCCCTCACCTCCTCCACTTCCTTCTGCTGGACCATCTGGTGTTGATGCTAGTAATTCTGCAACGGCACTCATAAAACAACGTTGTGCTGCAGAAAACAGTGATTCAGCTGCGACTGATAGTGCTGGTCATCAGAGGATGAACATTCCTTCCATGATGGATGTTTTGAAAGACCTGAACAAAGTTCAGTTGCGAGCTACTCACAGGTAGGTTGAACTGAATCTCTCTCAGCAAGCTAAGGCTGTGTAAGCATCACAGCACTTAAGTAGCACAGAGAATACCAGTGTGAAACATCATTTCATGAGCAGCTGCTGCTGCAAACTCTAATTGGCAACTTCTAAATTCACAGCTTGGAATATAAGATACTTGTGATATGGTTTTTAGATGCATTTAAAACTAATCTGCTGCTTTAGTAAGCACATCTCAGGTTGGTGTGGGGAGGTGGGAGATTGATTACAGAGTTGCATACACAGCACAGGAAATTGATCCAAACAAATAAACCTGGATTCACTGTGAAAGGCCAAATCCTTGGGGAAACTTTGGAAAACTTCTATTAGCATAACCAGAGTAATCTGGTTCTAGCTTTGAAGCGTTAAAGAAAAGACATGCTGTATCTTTTATTGAAAATGTTTCAAAAATTTGTGTTTCAGCAGTGCAGTTGGATTATAAATATTTTTAATGCTTAGCTGTTTTGCAGAGCTGACCTTACAAAAATGTTTTACTAAGGACTGCAGCACCTCTTTGGGTCAGTGTTGCTCTGCTGTGCTAGGTGTAGTAGAGGTTGTCAGATGCCTTTGAACTTCTTGAACTGAGTCTGTAATGAATATTTGGAGCTCTTAATGTGGGAAGGATGTCATTTGCCAAAACTTTGCATTCTCATTTCAGGATATTCTGTGAGCTTATTCCTGAAAATAGCTAGCACAATTCTTGGGCACATTTTCTATATGCAACTCTGAAGCTTATCTTTACACTTTTGATTACATTTTCACAGTAAATAAAGCAAATACAAAGTGCACTTAGGTAAACCTGTGTGTTTCCCTTGTATGCATTTTCTTCCATTTAATTCCATATCTGGTGAGTGAAGAAGGTGAGGTTTCAGGTTGACACTTTTAACAACCAACATGTTGAGCAGGGGCATAATTAGCAGGAAGTGGTAGGTGTGCATCCAAAATGCTTTCTGGGTTTAGGCACCTACCTGTATTTTGAAGGTGGAACTTAACTATCAATGAATTTATATTGTTGGGGGAATAATGATGATCAAAGTTGCTATAAGCTTCCAGGCAGCAGCCTGATGGTAGTTCAACGTGTGCACTGCGAAGGGAAGACCTCTGTTCTCAGAAATGGGGAGACTGAAGGTCCCAGTTTCTACCACCCAAGCACCAGCTGACACACTGGGCAAGTGCTCGAACGGCTTGTTTTTGTAGGAAGGGTGAACTCAGCACTGTCAGTGTGCATGGATAGGTACAAATCATTGGCCTGGAGATAGCACTTAACTAGCAGAACTCTGAGCACCTCTAGATTTTTATTTTTTTCCCCCCAGATATTTCAGTGCTTAGAAACTCTTTCTTACGATTTATTTTCTTGGACTAGTCACTAGCTTCCATATTTATGTTAGGTTTTGAGGGTGCAGGTGTTGTTTTGAATTTGCGAAGAACAGTTTTTCTCAAATAAAATACTATTTTTTATTTTTTGGCTGTAAAATTTTCATATTTGGATGTTCATTTGGAGTGAAACACTGTCTCTGAAGGATTTGTGCCAAACCTGATGATAATCTTTTTTGTAATAATGAAATTTTACTGTGGCTTATAAAATGAGGCTTTGTGGTCACCTGGCTGCGTATTTGGCTTGAGAAAAGGGGTTGTTTTCTTGAAATGTAATTGCTCTGTGCAATTTTCTATGTTTGTTCTTTCTTGTGAGACTGTAGGAGCCTATAATGTTCTGAACTTAATAAAGTGTAGATAAGTTATGTTCACAGTAGTTATGAAATATGTTAGTGGGACATTCGCTCTGATATATCTTATTATAAGTGAGACTCGCTATAAAAACTGCACATTTTGCTTTATTTTCCTCATTATTTATTTTCAATACTTTTGCAAGTTGTGCCAATTTACTGCCCTTTTGCTTCATGGAACAGCATCAAGTTGTGTTTTCAGGCTAATAATGTGGCAGACAAGTTGTTGGGTATACTTGTATTAGTCCTATTTGACGAATTGCTGGAAAGTAACAGCAGCATTATTTGTGTAATCAGTGAATTACAGGATAGGGTGTTTACAGAAGTTGTGCCTCTAGATTTTGGATCACTCGTCACAGGATTATGGTCAGGAGACAGAAATTTTATTTTATTTTTTTTAGGTCACCTGGAGGTACTCCACTTTCTAGACCCCCAAAGAGGCAAGGTTCAGACTGGGATCCAGTGGCTATACTAACTCATGCACTGAAGCAGAAATTTGCACATCTAAGTGATGATGGAGATGATTCCCTGGACAAAGAAAATCGATCTTTTGATAGCTCTTCATTTTCTAGTCCAGAGATCCCAATGGTATGTTTTTATATACGAATGTTTGTGTTCTTGAAGTGGCTGCTGTTTTCATGGGTAGTTGCAGGGTTTTCACAAATCTGGACCTTCTCTGCAATTTTTTAAGCCGTCAGCCTAGGTAGTTGCTTTTTTAGAAGTATCAAGGCAGAAAATCTCAGAGGTTAATTATTTTAGGTGGATTTAGACTGGTAAATGCAATTCTAGATGTGCCAGGAGGAAAAAAAACACATAAAAGACTGATTATAAAAATTCAGCTCATAGTTGAATGAACTATGGATATTTGCTTGATGGTAACTGGCAAGTATCCATACATAGAACCTATATGTACAACTAGTTATTGACTGATTTTACACATAAAGATGTTAGGAAGGTGCAGAAAGTTCTGATTGACACATGCTCAGTGAACAGAAATGAAGATGAAAGCACTACTATTTTTCTTTGGGGTAGTATAATTTCCATACAGTTAGCATCTTTATCCAAACTGAGATGTGATTCTGTTGTAAAGCCCATGAAAAATCTGGTTTTCGTTCAGAACAAAAAAATGTGATAGGCAGATCCATCAGACTAAGGTGATTCTGAGTGCTGGTTTGTGTGGAGCAGCCTGTGCAAGCTACCTCAGCTCACACAGTCCAGTGGTGCTGTTGGTTGGATGGTAGAGATTTCCACAAACCTCAGGACTGCTTAGATGAGATGGGTAGAAATAGGTGGCAGTAATTTAAACTCTCTCTGCTTAGCAATTCTATGTCTATATTGTAAGAGTGAAGTAAAAGCTTTGGGCT
>NW_008678071.1:93138-94998 GCF_000695815.1 Acanthisitta chloris | reverse complement strand
AAGAGTAACACAAAACATATAATGGAAACCCAAAAGTTTGAAGGCTGCTGCTTATGTGTGGCTAGCTGCATGCCTGAAAACTTGAGGAGAACTGGTGTGGGTGTCTTCCTCTCTCTAGCTATTATGATTTTCTTTTATTTATTTCATCTGCCACAAGGATTTTGCAAGCAAAATGTAGCATATATTTTATAGACTGTAGTGAGTCAACAGCTCTGGTGCAGTCCATAAATTTCTTTGATTCCCCCTTTCTTCCAAAAAAAAGAAAAATTAGAGATTTCTTAAAAATAGCCAGGCTTGGATTTTGGATGCTGCAGCGCATTGCATTGCATAGCTGACATACCTGATTCTGGAGACAAAGATAAAAAATAGATCCTGGAAGAGCTTGTTTGTGGAATAGAGACTGTTCTAGGATCTACCAGCTGGATTATAAAGTCCCAAAAGAGAGACTGCATCAGACCGGCTTATTCAGGAGTAGATACAGAACGATGGACTTTCTCTGGTTTAAGCAGAGTAATCTTATGAGTTTGTAATTGAGCCTCTAATTGTTAACTGTTGAGTGTTTTGAAGAGTAAGTATACCTAACACAATTGAACAGGCTTACTATTTTATTCTTCCTACATTGAGAGAAGTGTGACAACTCTAACAGACTGTTTTTATTGTAAGCATCTTCTGACTCAGGTATCTTGGGCATAATTTTAACTCCTTCTCTGCTCCCCAGGTTGGACGTGGCAGTCTGAAGCCAAATGCCAAACCTCACCTTATCAGAACTGATGAAGTTAAGCAGGTACCAGTGGGTAAAACAAGAGCTCTTATTTAGCTGATGGAGACTTCCAAGGAAACTTCACAGTGTGTCTAAGTGGCAGATCCACTTTGAAACTGCTGTAAGGTGCTGTAGTATGTTGTTCTAGAACATGTCTTTCCTATGCTATTGAAGTTTGGGTGTTGTAGGGTTTGTAAAATTACCTCTTCCTTCTCCTTAGTTTCCCAGCAGCCAAACTTGTGAATGTGATGCTTTTCTGAGAAGCACAGAACCAAGAGAAGGCTTCTATTGCTATGGAGCAATGTGTTTGAAACCTGGGAAACTCAGGAAAGCAGTGTGTGTGCAGGGGGAAAAAAAAGAAGTTTATTGCTGTGGCAGCTGAGGTGTGTGCTCTGTTTGCACTCCATTGTAAATAGTGAGGAAGTGTAAACTCTTTGTTAGTGTGTTGCAAACTCACTCTATGTAGTGCTAGCTAGTACTTTTTCACCAGAGTGGTATAGCTGCCTTGGTTTTCTTTGCAGTTTGTTGATGCAACTCCTTACTCCATGTGCAAACAGTATTTAATTTATTTTGGGTCAGGAGAGAAACTTCTATGTTTGTGAAACCTTTTGCCGTGAGTCACAGGCCCTCTATTAAATGCCTACAATATGGGGGATGTGTGTTCTGAGACAATAAAGACCTTGTAGAGTTCTGCTAGCACATAGTCTAAATTACATATGTACATAAACATTAACTCCTACCTTGGCTTGTCCATCTGACCTCAGTTTTGTTCACAAGAGTTTATAAAATAAAACTTTCTTGATATCATTAAGTGTGTGTGGTAGTGGCATTTTGTGTTGCATTCTTTTGTATCTTAAGAACTGACCGTATTAGACAATTCTTAAATTGTATTAACTAAAACTGATTAAAATACAGCTTATATTTTTTCCTGCCAAAGTACCTGATGGAGCCACTTACTTACAAATTTATTATGATCCACTGCTAGCAATAACTGCCTTTACTTAGTCTGCTTTATCCTGATGTATAAAACCCAAATCCTGTCAGTAAGTGCTGAATGTGTCCCTTATATATCCTGTGTGTCCTCTATTTCCCCACTTACA
>NW_008678071.1:51756-93113 GCF_000695815.1 Acanthisitta chloris | reverse complement strand
GCTGAGTTTATTTGCATAGTTGTAAGAATTTAGTGTGCAAATCCCATACTTCTGTTTTAATTTTAAAGGTTCTCTTTTGACTAAAACTGGAGCTTAAGTGACTTGATATATTATGCTTCTAAAATTGTATCTTCTAGATGCTTTTTTTTCCTGGATTTAGTAATTAGTGAACTTTATCATGTTTTCCCATTCCTTGCTCAGTCTGTAACAGTTTGGTCTCTTCTTTCTTTCCACTTTCAAAATACTCATTTGCTGCTTTCTCTACCTAAACTTGACAATTGCTATGAAATCCATACAAATAGCCAGCCCAGCCCAGTACTTCACAATCTTACCCTCTCTATCAAAATTCCTTTGTGTCTTTTGTTTGCTGCTGTGGTCTCTGCTACACTGGGGCAGCAGGGGGCGATGGTGAAGGAAGTCCCTGCAGTGCCTGCAGAAGAGGATATGAAGATAGGTGAGTCCAGGTGAGCATAAGGCCTGTGAATTGGCTCCTCTTTGCTCAGTACCTGCAGTGTGGTGAGGTGGAGCAAGTTATCTCCTGTGTTCTATCAGCATTCCTAGATCCAGGGGATTTCAGGGTTTGTGGCCATTCTGTTATGACTGACAAACATGAGGAAGGAATTCTTTCTGTGAGAGACTGAATTATCTGCAAAGCCCTCGATACACTAAACTTTCACCTATTTCAGTTGTTTTATGTAACTGACAGTTTCTTCAGGAAGAACTGTTATTTAGGACCCTTTTTGTATGTGTTCTGTTCTCCCCAGAGTTCATTATTTAAGTAAAAGCTTGGCCAACAGAAACAGTTTGTAGTGGGAGATTTGAATTTGGAAGTGTCTTTTCATTTTGAAAGGGACTTCTCAGAAAGTTCTTAGTACCTCTTAAACCAGTGATCTGCAAATGTCAGTGAGCTGTCTGACCCTTCTGGTTGTTGGGTACCCTCTCTGATTTTTGTGCAGTAATGCAGTTGGTGCAGTAATGTAGTTTGTATAGCTGATCCTCTTCCTCAGGGAAAAGAAAGTCATGGGCCATGTGATTTTTCTTCCCCCCCAACCATGTGCCACCTACACACGTTAGAAGAGCAAATTCTTTATTTTAGGTAGTTCCGGATGTAAATTAGGGTAGGTACTGAGCTGTGGTATACCTTGAGAAGTCTGTGGGTGGCATCTGGTAACATCTGACAGTTTCCAATACTAAGAAGTTATGAAGCTTAGGAATAGTAATGAAAAGTTGAATCACTAGTTGCAGAGAGTTTTCTTGCTTTCAGAACTGATGGGTATGTGGCTTTGTCATCTTTGACTAAAACTTCTGTATCAACAACTTGGAAGTAACTTGAGGTTCTCTAAGGGTACCCATGCCCACCTGGAATCCATGCCCTGTTTACCTAACTTGTTTGCAGGAAAAAAGCTAAGAAAACAATTAAGCTCAAAGTTTGCTTAACTGACAAAAAACTGAGGGGTGTTCATCAGAGGCTGTGTCTTGCAGATTCAGCAACTTGCCTGAAACTAATGAATGATGTTGACCTTTAGCATTAGCAATTTAAGTTCAAGTTCAGCACGCACTAGGATAATCTAAAGTTAAATCAAAAAATGCCATAAAATTGCTGCAGTGCTTAAGACTCAAAGAAAATACAGTCACTAAAACAAAGGGCCCTGACTGGAATGCTCAGTGACAATGCAACTCCAGAGTTGTGATTTTGATATGGGAGAGGGGAAGAGACTCAGGAACCTGAGTGCTGTGTTGATCTGCTGAAACAATCTGGTGAAAGGTTGTGCCGCCTTATTCTTATCACTGAGGAAGTTTGAAACACTCTCCTGTCACTCGAGATGAATTTTTGGGCAGTATGTCTTCCTTCAGGAATTGCTGTGGATGTCTGGAACGAAAGCTGATTTTGTTTTTTCAATAGATTAAGAAATACATATAGTATATCCAATTTTTCAGTTGAGAAAATTGAAACAACAATAAATGTTTCAAAATGTTTGAGTGGATAGGGCTAGAAGGAAAAGTACAATGCAGTCCTTAAAAAACTTCTACAGATTCTCCTCTAGGAGATCCTAAGGGATTTGAGTTCTCTGAGCTTCCCACTACAAGAAGGCTAATGAATACAATTACCTGAACTGTCAGAATATCACTGCTGACATACTCCTATAATATACCAGACCTGTCCAGATGCTCACTGCTTGTGAGGAATAATTAACAGGTAATCTGTCATCTCTCTGTATGTGTGGGTACAGAGTTTTTGAGTAAAGCAGAGCAAAGAATGTGCAACAATATTCACTGTGCTCAGTCTGTTCTTGTCAGGAATTAATTAAATTGTTCTTTAGTCCTACCTAAATGATAAAATTATATGTAGGGCTCTTGCAAAAGCTGAACTGACCAAGGGAACCTGCCAAACAAGTTATCCTTCAGTTACTGATGCCTTGGAGAAAGAAAGTTCTTCAGACAAGACTATTGGAGCAACTGATGCCTCAATGTTAAGGAAGGTTTGCAGCCAGATTTCATTTCCACTTCATCTGGAATGTGTTTGCCAGTGATTGTTAGGTATCTGGGAGACTTCTATGATCCTGATTCCTGTACCAGATACTCAGATACCCATGTGAGTTACCAATACATTTTTCATAGTGACACTGACTTCCGTTACATCTGGATTAGGATTAGGGATTAGGATTAGATTAGGATTAGGATTAGAATTAGCATTAGGATTTAGATTAGATTAGGATTAGATTAGGATTAGATTAGGATCAGGATTAGGGATTAGGATTAGATTAGGATTTAGATTAGGATTAGATTTGGATTAGATTAGGATTAGGATTAGATTAGTATTAGTATTTAGATTAGATTAGGATTAGATTAGGAACTGGGAAAGGAGGAACGGCTGGAATACCCTACTTCCTGTTCCTCTTGATCTACTTCCTGGTCCTCCAACCCCACTTCTGGGTCCTCTTGATCTACTTCTGGTTCCTCTAACACTACTTCCGGGTCCTCTGGATATACTTCTGGTTCCTCTTGATCTACTTCCGGGTCCTCACGCACTACTTCCTGTTGCTCTTGATCTACTTCCGGGTCCTCATGCCCTTTCCCCCCCGGTTCCCCCCGGATCTGCTTCCAGCCCCTCCCATCCTACTTCCGGGTCCTCCAACCCTACTTCCGGTTCCTCTTGATCTACTTCCTGTTCTTCTTGATCTATGTCCGGCTCCTCCAACCCTACTTCAGTGTCCTCTTGATCTACTTCCGGCTCCTCCCTCCCTACTTCCGGTTCCTCTTGATCTACTTCCGGGTCCTCCTTTCCTAATCCTAATCCTAATTCCAGGTTTATCGGAATAATCAATTAATTTTGTATGATATTTTAGAGCATTGTTGTTGCATGTCTGTGTGAAATTTGAATCGTTTGCAGCAGAGAATGTGCCCCACTGGACCTGTTACGTACAAACAGAGAAGGATTGGTGGCTGATGTGGTGGTTGGAAGCATTTTGGGCACAGTGATCATGAAATGATGGTTTTCAATTCTTCAAGAAGTAAAGAGGAGGATTAGTAGAACTGCTACCTTGCACTTCTGTGGGGCAAACTTTGGCCTGTCTAGGAGGTTGGTTGGGCGAATCACTTGGGAGGCACTCCCAAAAGGCAAAGGAGTCCAGGAAAGGTGGACAGTCTTCAAGAAACAGAGGAATAGGCTGTCCCTGTGGGCTGAGAGATGAGCTGATGGGCAGGACCAGCCTGGCTGAACAAAGAGCTTTGGCTGGAACTCGGGGAAAAAAGGAGAGTTTATGACCTTTGGAAGAAGGGGCAGGCAACTGGGAAGGACTAAAAGGATGTGAGATTATACAAAGGAGTCCAGGAAAGGTGGACAGTCTTCAAGAAACAGAGGAATAGGCTGTCCCTGTGGGCTGAGAGATGAGCTGATGGGCAGGACCAGCCTGGCTGAACAAAGAGCTTTGGCTGGAACTCGGGGAAAAAAGGAGAGTTTATGACCTTTGGAAGAAGGGGCAGGCAACTGGGAAGGACTAAAAGGATGTGAGATTATATTATACAGGAAGAAAATTAGAAAGGCCAAAGCCCAACTAGAACATAATCTGGCTACTGCAATAAAAGGCAATAAAATTTTATAAACAAGAAAGGCCAAAGCCCAACTAGAACATAATCTGGCTACTGCAATAAAAGGCAATAAAATACATTTTTATAAACATATTAGCAATGAGAGGAGGGCCAAGGAGAATCTCCATACTTTACTGGATGTGAGGGGAAACATAGTTAAAAAGGATGAGGAAGATACCAAGGTACTTATTGCCTTCCTTCCCTCAGCCCTTAATAGTGAGACCAGTTGTTCTCCAGATACCCTAAAACCATGAATATCTTGGTAGCACTTCGTGCTTAACCATGATTTGAAGACTGTGGTGCCAAGCTACAGACTCTATGTGCAGTGTGCCTGTTAGTTTACAGATATGAATTAATGCTTGTATCTGTTTGCATAAATGATTCTGCTTTTGTTTCTTGCAGTTAGACAAATGTGAAAGGCACAGACTGGAAGGGTCTTGGACAAGCTTTCTCCCCTCTTGCTGTTTCTAAATGTTTCAGTGGTTTAGAGCAATGCACATCATGCTCCATAGTTACCCCTTGAAACATTTTGTTTAGGAACTCAATCTCAAACTGCAGTGATAATTTTAACATCTAGAATTGTGTTGTGGGCAAAGGCTAAAGACAACAGCTGTCTTTCAAATTGGAAAATATTTTGTCCATTTCAGTATTATTTGGCCAGATTATTTTAAAATGATAATATTCAAAGGGACCTTCTTTTGATAGTCATTATTTTCCCCAGTAATCCTGTCAGCAGGATCTCTCCTGCAATGGGAATTTGGATATTTGTTTTTGCACGTTGAAAGAAAACCGGTGTGGTGTTTTTGTTCCAGCTATGTTTCTAGTCCTCTTTACATTTTTATTTCTGCTTACATCTTCATTCAGCCTGGAATGCTGAAGGAAGTCTTAAAAACAGATTATTTATGTATGTCAGCAAGAGTGTTCAGACTTTGATTTTCATTGTTATTGGAATGGATGTATTCATACCTTTGTTTAAGGCTAATTTTAGGTATTTAATTTCAATGGGATAGAGAACTGAAAGCAGGAGTCTAAATTACCTTTTTAGGTAGAGGTGGAGACACAGCAGTCCAGTGTGCAGCGATGGAATTGGCACTGGTTGCTTTAAACCCATGAGCAGCAAAAAAAAGTCTTAGATTAAAATATATTTTAATTTTTTAAAAAATAATTGATGAAGATAGATAACTATTACTTTTTGCAGATGAACTACAGACGTTCAACCACAAGAGAGCAGTGTTACACCGGATCTGTGCTGCAAGTCTTACATTTAGAGGAACTTCTGCTTGGTCAGTATTTAAGTCTACCAACAGAATTGTAATCCCTTTGTATTTTTATAGTGGTATTCAGTAAATTGTAAAGGTACATGGTTCTAACCTACTAGTGTTATGGTAATTATGTGCATTTAGTTTACTAAGAGGTAGTCACTAGGCTAGTTTATTCTTTTCATAAGACAAATATGCTACTTTATTTTCTAGGAGAATAGGCTCAAGGTCTTTCTGTGGTGAGTTAGAGAAGTGCTTCCTCTGGCAGTAGTCTTTTCCTGAAGAAATATCCTCTCTTATCCCATGTGAAATGGCCATTGGAGGAAATTTATCCTTGTGGTGCAGTGCAGATGTAATGAGCACTGCCACAGAATCGTGGGGATTCTTGTAAATAACTTTTGATCGCACAAGTGAAAATATGCTGCTTCTTACTGACTAAAAGGCAAAGTGACTATGGTGCATAAAAATGCACAATTTTTCTTTCAGATGAAAGACTATACACTTCTGTAAACATGTGTGCTTTGCTCATCACATGTGCATGGCTTGTACATATTTAGGCACATTCACAGAACTGAGTAAGTTTATGTTTCCAGAGTTGGGCAGAGTTCAACCTGCAGTAATGCTTATGCATTGCCATCCACTTCATTAGAGCTGCTGGAGTGGAACTAAAGGAAGTATTTATCTACATATTTTTAAATGAGGAATACCATACCCATCTTATCACCTTGAACTGTGGAGAACTTGTGTGTTTAAGATCTCTATTCTTGCCATCTGTGTTTCCTCTTTGATACTCTGCATTGTACTTACCACCAAAAGTTAGACTAGATTGGTTGTTCCTCTTCTCTGTTTTATTTTATAGTTGTTATGCTGTAACACAGCAGCTGTGTTTGCTGGGAGGCAGTTGCCACTGAGCAACAGCTGCTGGTATAAAGGAGGAGTATGAAGAAATTCAAAGCAAGCTTAGTTATAGTTTCTTCCCATGTTATTGTTGCCTTATGGTCGTTTGATGCACTGTCACCTTACAGTTTACAGCCTGTGAGTATTTGTCTTGTTTTTTCCTGTAGCAAGATCTGTAGGAATCTGTGTTAGTAGTCCTGAAATAGCAGAAGTTGTGTGTTCTACTACTGAAGAGAGGGTTTTCTGTCCTTTAGAATACTGCTTTTTCTGTTGTTTCTTACTGAATTTTGTCTGGCTGGTATTTTACTCATCTTTTTCCATTACATTTCTTCTAGTAGGTGTTTGCTTGATTTACATACCATGTTCGACTGTCATCTACTGGGGCAGGCTCAATAAGCCAGGCTGGTTTGTTGTGCTCTTTCCTGCTCGTGAGGAAGTGTTTCTGAAGAGAGGTCAGGCTCAATGTTCTTGTTTTTAATTCGTTGTGCAGAGTGTACAGTGGGAAAGTAATCTGAACCTCAGTATTTTGTGATAGTAAAAATAGCTGGTTTGAAGTTGTACTTTGATTTGACTCAGATGAAATGTGGACTCTGTCCCTATCTGCTCACATAACCACTCCAATGCTTTTCATCTGTTTGTGTTTGCTGCTTCTGTCTATTCCTCCCATATGCATTGTCTGCATGTCTATGAATTATGTTAAGGTTTTAAGGTTTTATATCCCTGAGGAATACTTTCTCTGAATCTTCTAGCAAATCCTCAGCCCATTTATCATTTCTCAGTAGTGGCATAGCCTTTGATTCAGATTTGAAGAGTATAATTTGCATTTAGTATGCTAGAACAATGAGGCTGCTAATGAGACATGTCTACCAAAGAATCTGCTTCATAACCTAATTTGTCACGGGTCTAGTTTTTGATGTTAAATTAGAATTTTGAGGTCACAAATAAAAGGATATATTAAAGATATATTGACATAAGGTAAGCAAAATGAACAGAATTCAGGAGATCCTGCTTCATGCTTTGTGAGCTCCCAGTACTGTTGCTAGGAGAAGAGCACGTTAACAGTCCTCTAAACTAGTAGTTGCCTGGGGAACCCACAGAAACTTGTGCTATTTCTACACATCTGTACAAACTCACAATATTTTTCTTCCCTGTCCTCCCTTTTTCCTCCTCTCTCGCATAACAAAAGCCATGGAGAATCTTGACCATAGAACTAAATCCTTTGTCATTCTCCAGCATACAGGTCTCCCAGTCAAGACCTAGTAGCTTTGAAGAAAATGATATGTGTCCAGGTCTTGACTGACCATAATAATTGTGAATGGTTGACCCAATACAAGCTGAGGATCATGAACATCACACCTGGTAATGGTCACTGGCACTTTTATTTGGAAGTTGTTGCTGTTCCGTTGCTTAAACTGTCTAAGTCTCATTTAGGAATTGCATACGTTTTAGGAAAAGTGAAATGTACTTACTTAAAAAAAAAAATCAGGATCATTAATTACCACATAAGTAATTCTGTGATGGAAGAATCAGTTAGTCTTTGCTTACTAGAAAAAAAGCTTTAAACTGCAGATGGTTAAGCAGTTTGAATCTGCGCGTTCTAAAATAGTTGGCTGAAGGACATATCTGGCCTTTTATATTCACTTTGAATAAACCTTGGAGTAATCCAGAAATGCAGAAAATTATTGTGGCATCTTAAGTTTTCTTTTTAAGAAAAATGGGGTAAACCTCATGACTATAGGTCAATTGGCATGTAGCAATTCTAAGCAAAAAAGTCTGTAGGATGGGATCCTATTGCAGAGTTGGAAATAAGATATAGGAGTTATCTCCGGGGTCTTCACTGGAAAACAGATATTTTAAATCATCTTTGACAAAAATAGCAGTAATAGAACAGTGTAAATTAAAATACAGCATTTATATTACCCACAAAGTAGATGTTAAATGAATGTAGAACTGATTAACTGGCAGATAATAGTAATCACTGAAAGGCAATATTTCTACTAGAGTTACAGAGAATGGTGCTGGGTTAATGCAGTTTCATTTTTTTAGTAATGAAATAAGTGACAAAATTTGTGGAAAATTAAAACCAGAAATTACATTGAGAGAATTAATGAAGATGGGAGTGATGGCAAAAAGCCATAATGGCATAGCAGGTTAGGCCTTCAGAAAGAGAGTATATCCTGGCACAGTCAGTTGGATAAACTGCAAAGTAGTTTCATTCAAACTTATAGATTTTGCTACTGAATTATTTCAGAAACAGAAAATCTGTTTGCAGTGACCTGATTTGTCTGTGAAAGCATGAAGAGAGTAAAAAGGTGCTAAAGGCCTCATTCTGTGACAGAGAAAAACATAATACTAACCAGTTATAGGAAGTGAAAACTGGAATAATTTAAATGAGAGTGCATTTCAATAATGAGCATGACATCCATGGTGGGAACTGGTGGCTCTTCATTATTTCTTCTCTGTAGTACAGCCCAAAGCTGCTTCTATAGTGAGCCAACTGTGGAGTGAAACTGTCACCTTTTGACAGGGGTGTCCTCCTTCTCTCCCCCGGAGTGAAACTGTCACCTTTTGACAGGGATGTCCTCCTTCTCTCCCCCTTATTATCTCATTTTCTGCAGAGAAGTTTTGAAGCATGTTTATTTTCTAGTGTATTTATCACAGGTTGTCTTACAAAGAGAGCAGCTCTTGCTAAAGGTGTTTGTTTTACATCTCAGAAGTACTTTTACCTTCACAGAGGGAGGAGCTTGTGCTACTCTTGAGGATACAAACTTCTTGCTGATATTCCGCTATTTAAGAAGACTTGGTGCTATCATGGATCTCAGTAAGATATAAGTTTGTAGATGTGCTGTGCCAGCTGAAAAATGATATCTGCATTATTATATAAGATGTCCCTGAGAGCAATGTAACACCCACAGGCAAAACTTGAAGCTGTCAAGTAAAGTAACTCAAGAGTGATGATGTAAGCTCTCCCTTTAAATTAATGGCACTGAGGTATCAGAAAGAAAGAACTGCAGTTGGATTGGTGAAGGAATAAACTAAAAAAAAACAACAACCAACAAAACCAAGCAAGATGTACAGGGTTTTTTAAGTTACTTAGAGGAGATCAATTCCCTTTTCCCACAAAACCATGGAAATTTTGCTCCTTTATCATTAGAGTGAAAGCTCTCCTTTCACATTTAGCTCTCTACAGATTCTCTGGTGGTTTTTTTCTTGACCTTTAACATGTTATTAAATTATTTCTATTCTCAAGACTTGTGGTGGGAGCAGTATTGGTGTCCCTTGTGTGGTCCTGATCCATAACTAGAGCACTCCAAAGTGTAACTACAGTGCAAATATGTTCCACCTTTATCTAGCATTTCACATACAATGTGGCTGTTGAGCTGCCATGGTCAAAATGCTAAATCATTTTGTTAGTAGTTTATATTTCAAAACCTGTTGACATGTAGTAGAACTGTTCAGAAGAAATGGAGGCTATTGGTAACATGGGATTATATTGCAATATGTTTAGGTCTTGGACAGATGGAGGATTGGGCAAGAGTCAGCTGAAATTCAGACACTTTTTTCTTGCTCCATCCTAAACAAACACTGATAGTAGTACTATTAAGTACTATTCCTTAAAACTGGAAAACTGAAATTTTCTTAAAAAAAGGGAAATATTTCATACTATTGTAAAATATGCTTAACAAAAAGTGGACAGGAATTGAAGTGGATCTGAGCCTCAGGAGAGTATTTCTCTTGAAATCAAAAGGCTTCATTACAATAAAACCTCCACAGTTTTATCTAGGGGGAACACAGAAACTACCAAGGAAGCCAGAAAATAACGAAGGAGTTGTGCCCTTGCATGCAAGTCCTTGCTTCCACTTAATACTTTTCTGAGTTGCAGCGAAGTCTCTTAGGCTCATCTTGTGCCTGGCAGACAGTGAAGGCTGACAAGGATTTTATTTACTTGCTGCATTCTCCAAGTGAGCTGTGAGCTCCTTGCTATGGCTCTCTCACATGATATACCCTACAGTCTCTGACCTTTCTCTCTTCCAGACCAATCCAGAGCATCTCAGGGAAAGAAGAATTCCCTTGCTTTTGGGAGGGAAGGGGAAATCACTGATCTTTCAAAGAACATAGCATATGATTGGAAACATAGTAAGTACTATCATTTCCCAAATGCAGTTATTTTTTGTGTTGCTTGTGATTAGCTCATGTTTTCAAGCTGACGTAGTTAGGTATGCAGGGGAGGTGGATGTGAGCAAGAGATCCAAGAAGTTAAGAATGGGGCTTGATAACTAGTTTTAGTCATCTCCAGATGGAACTCCTGATAGAGCAAGCACAGAGGACTTGTGAGGATCGAGTGCAGAAGAAAGTTGACTATACAGCTTCTTATCCAGGTTTGTTCACTTTAGTTTGCTAATACCTTCAGGTAATATGATTTCTGTGTGTATTATCTTTATAGCTACAATGAAGACAAATTAAGTGTATTTGCTATGTTAAAACATTTGTACACACCTTTATGCACCTAAAGCATACAATGTGCCAATGTCACATAGCTGTTCTGAGTGGCTGAGTACCCATCCAAAATCTAATGGATGCTTCTAGATTTGTTCAATATCTGTCTTTACAGAGACACTCTTCAGTTGGTGGCATTGTTGAGGAAGGTTTCCTTTTGACTGGGAGCCAGGGCAGTTAGCAGACACATCTATGCACATCTTAATTCAGCCTTAGTGCTGATAAAAGGTTCTTCAAAGCACACAGTGCAAATGGTCACTCTCTAATGTTTCCTGCAGAGATGGTAGAACTGGTGGCTGTGACTTTTCTGGTGCACTGAAGGAAATGTGTTGTGCACAGGTACCACAGAGGGCAGTGACAATGTCCCAAAGTACATGTTATACAAATGGAGCCTCATCCCAGCAAACAGTGCATTTTAAGCAAAGTAATTCCACTTATGTTTTGGTGTCTCAGTTGATGCTACCAGTATATCTCTTTATTTTTCTCTTTCCTCTGAAGTTTGAATTGAAAACATTTATCCAATGCAAAACATGAAAGATACAAACAAGTGATCTTTGGGACAATAGTTTCCCCTTCTTGTTGAATCTGTCCTTAAATCCACCATACATTTCAGTACTTCCTATTTCCTTTGGATGTTGATTGCCTGAAGTGACTCGTCCCTGAGTTTGTATGCAGGTGTTGGTAAGTCTGGCTATAGAAATGAGGCTGGGCATCATATACATGTGTAGGTGTAGCACTAGGTTTTTCTTTTTTGGTAGCTATATTTCTCTCATAAATGTGCTTTGCATGAGCTAAGCTCATAGGAATCCTCTGCACATCCTATTGGAAAATCTGGATTTGGAATGTACGAGCTGCTGAGCTGCATGAACAGGTCAGGAAAGCATTGTTCTAAACTAAAGGTAGATTTAAGTCTTAAAGTATATTTTCTTTAGGAATATAGTTATAGTAGTATTTATTTGTAACCATGGATTTTCTTTTTGTTCATATAAATGTTCAGTCTTCTTCTAAGTTTTGCTATGTGGGTAAAGATTACTTAGTTTTACCCATGTTTTGATTTTTGGAAAGCAGAAGCACTCAGTCTGCCCAAATGTTCTGGGGTTTTTTAATAGGTGGTACTAATGAAGCTACAGTCTTTTTTTTCCTCTTTCCTGGAGGTTTTTCGTGATTCAGATTGCTTTTTGGCACCCTTTGCACTTCCCACTCTTGTACTGGCACTTTCTAGAGGGGTGATTGGTATGCAAATGATGGCATAGAATTTCTCTCTGGGTGGTAGGAGTGGTGGAAATAATAGGACAACTCCTCTGTTTGTATGAATTCTAATACTTCATTTTAGTTGCAACTAGATCCCCTTCCTAATCCAGGACAATATATTTAGAGCTCTGTAGGGTGCAGGATTTAAATCTTCTCTCTAAAGTGTATTGCCATATAAAATTATCTCACATGAAATTCATCTGCTTTTGTGATACTCACTTCCTTGTGTGTTTAGGTCTACATGGCCCTGTGTAGACACCCAAGGTAGTCTTAGGAAGTGGTGCTGCTGTACCAAAATTCAATTGTCAAGGATTAAGGTGTTGCATGGTGTTTAGTCTTACTCTGTCTGAGACCCAAACTAGCCCAGGATATAGTAAGGTGATCCATTGGTTTTAGTGGCAGAGGCAATTCAAGCCCTTCTCTATCCTGTTGTTCATTTTCTGCCCTTTGGTCCCCAAATGCTGTTTGAGACTGTACTGTATACAACACCACTGAAAGATCAAGAGGTGTAGAAGTGGAGACATCATTAACCTGCTTTGCTGCTAAACCCAGTGGATTTTGTAACTGCACTTATTTTGGCTTGGAGGGGATTGGACTGTGATGGACCTTGGAGAGACCATGCCATCCTCACCTTTAGGGAAAAGGAATGTGTCATGTAAATAACTGTCACATGCATATTGTATTGTTTATTTTCTTAATGAATAGTTATATTTCCAATTCTCCACCTGAGCTATAAACCACTGTTAAGTATTTGGCCAGGACAAAAATATTGCTATATAATTAATTATTCTTTTGCTGTTCATTGATTCAACTTGCTAGTCTATATGATTTTTGTTTTGAACCATGAAAGACCAGTATCCACTCAGTGCCTGCACAGACTGGGAAGATGTATGGACTTAGCTGTACTTGAAAATAACTGTTAGATCTCTTGTGGAAAACTGAGTGGTTTTGCAATGCTGACTATGGAAAACTATTCCTGGAGAATAGATCACAACTCCATCCCTACACAGGACAGATGTCTAAGGGGCTTCATTCTAGAATCTACTCTGTAATTCAGCTTTCATCTGGGGGACACATGAAAACACTGTGATTCTGAAGGGTGGATTTCTTTTTAGGAAAGTAAATTTAAATTGTTGGCTAAATAAATAGCACTGAACTCTAATATACTTCCAGCTCCTATATGCAGTTCAGTTGTAATGTTTGCACGGCACAAGCTACGTGCATGTTGTTACTGAAGACTCGGAGGTACACATAAATTCTGGCTTTAGAAATGTGTCAAAGTCAAGAAGAAGAGTCCCTGCAGTGAAAAATATCCATTAGTGATGACAAGGATTTCTCACTTAGAAATACTTACCAGTGTAGAATGTTAATATTTGTCATATTTTCAATCAAACTTCATGAGGCTCTGTCAGGTTGTACATACAAAGAACATGGTCTGCAACTGAGAAATGAGAGAACAGAGATTAAAACTGTCCAATGATAGTAAGGAAAACTCATTACTGGAACTGAAACAATAGTAAAAAACAACTCCCTCTTCTTTAAATACTTAGGCAGGGAAACATTTTCCCTGAGATTTAAAAATCCTTCTCGTACACACTTAGGAAAACTATATGGAAATACTTTCCTTGCTGGTAACTCCATTTAAATTTGTACAGCAAGGCTAAGGGTAAATTTAGAGAGAAGTTTTTCTCAGAAATGGTGCACTAGGAAAGTGATTACGCTGTTGGTAGGAAGGAGAGGCAATGGGAGGATGGATGCAGGAGGACTTTCGCTGCCTTGTCAAACCAGAATGTCTTTCTGCAAACTAAGGAGAGGAACTTCATTCAATCAACTGGCATTACCAAAGAACTTAGACACTTCCCTTTTTTTTTAAATTTTTTTATTAGTTGTCATTCTTTGACATGATGAATACTTACAGCAGTATGTTAAAAAAGATACAGTTAAGTCTCTTGGCATCACTGCATAGCAGTCACAGCATTTTCACACAATCTAGTGCTTCCTTTCAGAATGATGCATATGGCATATATACGCACATATGGGGGCTGATTCTTGGTCCCAGTGAAGTTGGGGGGACCAGTGTTTGGCCCATAGAGTTGTATAAGATATATGAATATGTATATATAAAATGCTTTACAATAAACATGACATATACAATCTTGAATTCAAAGATAAGCAGAATATATTTTACATCCAAGTCAAACTTATGCTCTGCACTTAAAAGTTTATGTACCTAAAATATTGGATGGATTATAGAAACAAATACTAGATTAATAGTTTGCACCAATCAGAGTAATTTCAATATATATTCATGGCATGAAGCTTGCCTTGAGTGTTTGTTTTGTTTGTGTTTTGGGGTGGATTTTTTGGGATTTGCAGGATTGTAATTCAAAGTTGATTTCTGTTGGCTGTGAGTGGGGGATGGTGGCATCAGGAGGGGAATGGACATACTTTATGGACAACTCAGCTGAGTGATGTAAAATATAAGGCTATAAATTATGGCTGGTACCTGAAAATAAACTTGTAATTGTTTGTTTCTCCTATCTGAGGAGAATCTATTTGGAAGGTCTAGTGTGCACTCGGTGTCTAATTTGATGGAAAGTTTGTAACAGAAATGTCAACCACAGATTGGAGAAGCTGGGGAGATGATAGCGATGCAGCATAACAATGGGTTTATCTCACTGACTGTGGCAGCAGCCTTCTCACTGATCCCTGGGGAGGCTTTGGTTTCCTTCATGGAAACCTAGAGTTTATACAAAAACAATTGACCTGTGTCGTAGATTAGATTAGATACAACTACAAATCATGTGTTTTGTTGGTTTTTGGTTTTTTTTCTGCCTCCATAGAATCTACTTAATCTCAGCTACTCCTCTCTCTGTTCTTTGTATGCCAAAGGTACATGTCTTCAATAGTTATTCCCCATTTGGCTGGTGGCTGGACCATTGACACTTAAAAACCCAAAGGTAGGTAAAATCTTTACTGAATGACAATGCATATGTATGCTTTAAACAGCCTAAAATTTTCACTTATCGCTTATTGTTGTTATTTATACAGAATTGCCTCTGATGTTATGAAAACTTCATTTAAAGAAGCTAGAATTAATTGCATTTGTGGGGCATAAAAACATTTTAACCTCCTGCTTTTAGCAGTTTTCTGCTTCTTTCTGTGTATGAAAACCTTAACTCAGTTTTAAAACTTCAAAATCTTTCAGCTGCACTGGCCCAGTATGAAGGAAAAATAATTTACAAGGGCTTTCTGTGAAGTGGTTAATAGGGCTGACAAAAGTCTGTATTACCTGCATAGTCTGTCTGTTCTGTGCATCAGAATTCTGTTGGCATCCTGGGGAGACATCCCAGTGCAGAAATGTTCTCCAAACTACAGAACCATATACACTGAGCACTGGTGCTGTTGGATCAGCTGTTAGTGGTTATGGTTTGGCTTCTAAGGGCAAGTACATGGTAGCAGTTTGCATTACAGACCCCAGTGAATCTGACTACCAGGCATCTGCTGCCAGAGCTGAACTTTTCAGTCCACTTCTGTCTTGAGCACCTCAGGCAAACTGGCTCAGACGCAAACTCTTGCAATGGGTTTGGCTCACAAGTAGAGAAGCATTGCTGGAGCCACCCTGAACTTAGTGTGAGCACTGTTTCATTGGACAAGGTGATTGAACTCTAGCAAGTATGTTCAGTGCACCAAAAACCTCCATAACCTGAAAAATTTCCAAGCAGCTTTTAAAAGTTGAGAAGTTTTAACTTGGTAAGAGCAAACTTGTAATGGGACCCTGTAGGCTGCACTCATAGGAAAGAACTTGGGTTTAATGTAAGCTATAACAAAACTTGATTTGTACCTAAGCTTTCCTGTTGGACCTATTTTCTAGAAGTTTTTCAGAAACAGCTCAACAATGTCTCTGTCAAGAGCTTTTTATGCCGCTAGATACTGGGTTTGTTTAACTTCATTTCAGAACATTTTAAAAATATTCTTTGAACTAGATGGAAAAGGTCTTCCATTTCTTAGTAAAAAGATAAAACAAGGGAAATTAGATCCTTTTATATGTACTTAAGTGCTTCTAAGCAGCACATCACACTGCTTGTGTAATGTCCTAATAATTGTCCTACATCTGTCTGAAGATACACCTAAAAAGCTGCAAAGTGGTGATGCTTCTGCCCCCATCATCAGGTGGTAAAGATGACATTCATGTCCTGTAGTTAGAAACAATTTTATTCTACCACAACTCTCCCTCTCTGTAGTACTTCTAATATGTGAGTCTCATTTAGAAGTGGGAGGAAGAAGGAGTTTTCTACTGCTTATACCTTAGATAACAGTAGAGGGTAAGAAAAACATCATTCCTGGAGTGCTTTGTGTTCTCACAGTGTTTTCCTCCTTCCTACTTCACTGGGTTTTAGCCTCTTTCTCTGAAGATACATACAAAGAATTAACAGAGTAAAACATCCTTTACTAAAACTTACGCTTTTTATTTTCCTTGAAACATGTTAGTCACCTAATGAGCACAAACTTTCTCTAATCTTGTAATTGAGAAAAACCTATTATCTCTTCCCTTGCACTTTTTTGAGTAAATATCTTTCTCAACCACCAACTCAAATAGCTCTTTCTTTGTTGGCCTCTCCAAGCTATTCACATCCCAGGATGATTATATGGTGACACCTGTTAGTTCTTCTGGAAAACAGCCTTACAGATTTGATGTACTGGGGGTTTACAACATTTCTAGACCTCACCTGAATGCAACTTTTTCTGGGGTCAGAAGCAAAGGGGACAGTCACTGTGGTGTGATGCAGTAGTGTCTGAGAATACAATCTCATTGAAGTCATGGATGCTAAAGTAAAATTTATAAAGATTTTCTGAACTGAGGTTGTTTATGGCATAGATAAGGCCATGTATCTTTCACAAACATGAGATCATGGAAAATTCCTCAGCAACTAAGATAGTTAAGAGGATTTTTCTTAATAGTCTGACTAAAACGCATTTTTTTCCTTCATTGACTGAG
Source organism: Acanthisitta chloris (assembly GCF_000695815.1). NCBI lineage: Eukaryota > Metazoa > Chordata > Aves > Passeriformes > Acanthisittidae > Acanthisitta > Acanthisitta chloris. Next base: position 76,121 of record NW_008678071.1, on the reverse strand, counting down.
CCCAATGTAAAAGTCAGTTGAAGTATTATTTTAATTAAAAGAAAAATACAAATGCATTTTGATGCTATCTGAGGAGAGACTATGGGGAAAAATATCAGCTACACTGCACCATCTCTCGAGAAAACAATTGGACTCCAGATCTATTCGAATGTCATACTTTGTAGATCACTAAGATATTTAATAAAAATTCACACTTGAATAAATAGTAAATCAGGTTAAGCTTTCAAATTACATGGTGTTGCTGTGGGTTTTGGGATTTTTTCTGAACTTAAAACTTCAGGCTCTGTGAAACATTTGCCTAGATCAAATGTGCAAGGTGCCATGGATTAACAACACGGACCCATGTGGAATGTGTTTGAAGTTTTCAAGAATTTATCCTGCCAGACTTCATTCCTTAATGACCTTTGATACACCTTGGATAGTGGAAAGGCAGTTCAGAATCATATCTTGTAATCATATAATTTTGGCAGCTATCAGAAGATGAAGGATGCTAAAAGTTAAGGCTTTTATCCACAAACAATGGTGTATATTAATAAACTCTATACCATATTTACAAATGCTTTCTCTTGTATTAAAACTAACAGTATTCTGTTCACAGTGCCAATGTTTTTACAGGTAGCAATCCCACAGTACTCCAGTATTTTGGCATGGGAATCAGTAGCGCTTTGTATTTACAGAAAATGTACACATGAATATAAACAGGTTACTTGAAACAGTACTCAAAAGATAGATCTGTTCATGTTTCAAAGGTTTAGACTGTACTACACCTTCCCTTTCAGCTGTGAGGGAATACTGTTCCTTGCAATGAGAAGATGCCTGTCTTTTATCCAAAGTGGCATAAAAATGATTACCAAAATGAGCCTTGTTACACTGGAGGTGTGTATACAGAGAGTAACTTCAGTCCAGGGTTTATAGATCTGCTGTTTAGTGCACAGAATACAAAAGTTAAAAAGGTTTTTGTTTTAATTACTAAAACAACCAGACTCCCTCTGCCCTCAGCGAGCACCGTCTCACTCAGCCTGTCTCCTCTGGATGCTGAAGATGCTGGTGGTTCAATGTGCAGCCCAGCTGCCAGCCTGGAACGTGTGTGGTGCCCTGGGCCTATATACATATGTCACAGTTATGACCTGTGGTAAATGAATATACAACCAAGAATGCCTCTCTCTCTTCCCTGTTCTCTCAGTCACCTTCCCTGCTGCACAGCAGTCGTAAGGGGCCTGGCCTCACTCTGCAGTTCGTGATCAGAGGTGACCAACGGCGTCAGGCGTGCGCAGAATGGACAGGGGAGAGGAACGTAAAGATCAGAAACCCAGCAGAACCGTGGGCTTGTTTGTGAGCACCCTTACAGCTTCTGCTTTGCCATTTCTTCCCTTTCCACGGTCTTGACAACAGGCTCTTGGCTCCCCGCGATCTTGTTTGCTGCTGCGACCAAGACGGAGATAGCAGTGCTATAAGGAAAAGTGCGAAGCTGCCACTAAGGAGTCTCTTCTTCATTTAATGTCTGTTCCTGGCTGCCAGTCACTTGACCTGAGTGGTCATTGCTCCTACTACTGCTGTGTTGCTTGTGAAGCAAACTTCTCCACTTGGCCTTATTCCTCCTGAGATGGTTTAGCATATTTTCAGATAGGGGAGTATCGCCTGTAAACTGGGCCCACCTCTCAAAGAGTGGCTCAACGATGTATGTCATGAACCCTGGGGAAACACACAAGGGACACCTGGTGAGCAACCAATTAATTCCACAAGTGCACTGCCCTACAGAATGCCTTGAGAGGATACAAAAAGTGGCAAAAAACCTGATGAGAAATAACAATAAACCCTCAAGCAGCCATCAGTTCCTTCTGAAATGCACAGCTTTTGACCAACATGCATGACAAGATATGGCTTTATCTGTGTGTGTGTAACAGCAAAATCTCTGAGAATCAGCATCCCTCTGAAGAGATTTCAGACAAGAGAGTAACCAGTGTTTAATCACACACTGGCTGCAATTTTTCTCTATGGATATTATTTCCCCTATGCAATGACTCTATTGTCTTTCTGTTGAATACTGGCTTCCATAGGTTTCTTTTTTGAACATTGTTAAAAATAATTGGGGGGGGGGGGCATGGTGGAGAAAAGTTTCTCTTTGAGCTTGTGCCATAGTGACATAAACATGGCGAGAAGAGAATGAAATTAATACTTACCAATCTGTATGCTTGGTATTGTATCCTTCTGCTGATTACAAAGGGGACTTATTTCCAGTTCAAATTTTTGTTCCAGATCACCTGCAAAAACAAAGGAGAAAGTATTTTTCTGCCACTTTTATCTCTCCTCCATACCTATACCACACTCTTAGAGTGACCAACTGTGTGAATTTGAGCAGTTGGAATCTTCCACCAATGGTGACCATGTTTAATGTCTAAATACCTTCATTTTTTTGGACTTTAACTTTTTAGGTATCAGAGGAACTGATTATCCATGTAAAGAAAAATCTCTTTAAGAAAAGATGGCTTTTAAATGAACATTAAATCTGAGCATGTAATTGTTCTGAGCTCCTTAATTTTTAAAACACTCTCTCCTGTCAAAGATTTTTAAGACGCTCTAGTTCATTTGCTCACTGCTCAAATGTCTTCCTACTAGAAAATTACAGAATATAAAATTTAGAAGAGATGTGTCTCCAGCAGTACTGCAGTGTGAGTTGCTACTGCATGCTTGTGGGAGTGGCTGTTAAAGGGCAGTGAGATGCAGCTTGACAGTCCACAGCTGTGTCTGCACTAACAAACTAGTAAGGGCCAGACCATAGGCTCCAGCAACGTGTTCATGTGTCAAGAGCTATGGAGTGCAAGTTATAAATGTGGAAAAAGGCTGAAATGAAAAGCCTGTGTTATTATGGTAGTGTAGCTGGGTATCAGATGCACAATCTGCCTGATACAGAGGCTCTGCCTCTGCTGCTGCACTGAACATACTAATTTCCTGGGTAGTCCAGAAGTCCCCAAAGAGCCATCTGCACAGGACTGACTCGAGACAGCAGGCAAAGTGTTTGACTGGACTCTTCAACACCCTCATAGCAGCATATTTGACTAACTGGAGCGGGAGGTCTGTAGGTCCATATCTGGGACTGCCCTAAAGATTCCTGCAGGCAGCTCCTGCTGTGACTGGCCCTGGGGTCTGTTTCGAATTGTTGAAGAAAAGCCTGGCTGGAGGATCTGACACTCCAGATGTAACCTCAGATGGCTCCTGATGCAAAATTGACCAGATTGAGCATTGAGAGGATGCTTATAATATTTTTTTTAATGGAGTTGAGGGTAATCAATAGCAATGACCACGGGTATGATGGAGTGGTCACAGAGGACCAGCTGGATTTAAGAATTCAGCAGAAAAACATCTCAGAGTCTCATGTGCTCATTGCCATCCAGACAACAGTCACTTGTTCTGCTGGAGAGACTGCATTTCCTTGTGCCTGCAATTACTTCATGCAAAAACACTTCATTGCTCTGAGTTAAGTCTTGGGTGTGTTTTTGTTTTCTAAACAAACACTCTCTGTAAGTGCAATGCACTGATCCTTTGTGACGCTTAGCTTGCACACAGTTAATTCTCACTTCTCACCCGTACTGTAGACAGCAAAGGTCCTGCACCTCATGCAGTAACTAGGATTGTACCCAAGCAGTGCCTCAGAGAAGGCTAAGAAGGGCCACTTCCCCTCAGACAGTAATATTTTGTCCACCTGACAGGATTATACAGCCACCAGTGACAGTCTGACCACAGTTTCTGTATATTGCCCCACATTAAATGCTCTTTTTCTCCCTGTGATGCTTCTAACCGGTCTCATACACTTGGGTGTTCCCTTTCAGAGGTATGTTTGAGATGTTAGACTAATAAATGTCTAACAGCTGGGGAAAAAGCTCACATTGATAAGAGCTGAGAGTGCTTTCTTTCTTAGCACGATCCCTCAATATACTAAAGATGAGGTATCACACCTGTCCTCATAGCTGGATATTGATTATGTCTTGACTATACATCTGACTAAATAATCTTGCACCTGGCAAGCTGCTTATGTTGCTTCAAAGACATTAAAGTCAAAGACATTTCACCTGCTTAAACTGACATTGGCTGAAAATTAACTTGGTGACCTATTTGTCCTTGTTATGGACTAACTGTACCAGGTACCAGCTCAGGTGTGGCTTCATTCTGTCGTGCAGAATTTTAAATGAACTGAGAACTTCTTTTTGTGCTCTTCCAGTGTTTCTACTACTTGCCTTTAGCTCTCAGGATGCTCTGAGCAAAGAATTTAGCAGTGATTAAACTCTGCTGCACCCTGTATTGTAGCACAGCATGACCTTGCCTATGCAGATGGAGCCAAATGGTGTAATTACTGTGTTTCAAAAAAAACCCTGCCTGACTGCACTCTCTGCAGGGGTTTGAAAACATTTGCAATAGGTTCTAGCTGAGCTTTGGCTTGCCTGCTTTGGCCCTTTCAACAGCATGCTGGGAAGCCTGTTTGAACCCTTTCTCTGCATTTGCAGGCTGAAGAATGCGTCATATTTGGGAAACAGTGAGGGTAAGGCTCCCATCAGAGTTGTAGTGGGAGCATGAAAAGTGAGATAAAACACAGTGGACAGTGGTAGGATTTTGGGGCAGTGTGGCCCCGGCACTGTTCCAGCTCAGAAACACTAATGGTGACTGTAGAGCTCTTCAGCTGAATTCAAGTGCTGAGGCACAGCAGAGCTCTCCCTCCTGCCTGATACTGCTCACAGGAGCAGCAAGGGCAAAGAAATAGTTGCTGTTCTTCAACACCCTCCCACTTTTCCAATGAGGCAGCTCATTCTTAAGGGACATTTCAAGGCAAGCTGGCTATGCTGACTGCTCCCTCTGACTCACCACACGAGAAACAAGGAGAGCTGAGGTGAAAGGGGAGTGCTGTGTGTTGAAGGGACTGACTGACCTTGCCGGTAAAACTCTTCACAGACCCGTTCACTCCACTGTTTGCTCAGATCCCAAAGCCGGCAAGGGTTGCAAATGTCAGCACACTTCAGTGCAATCTGAAAGCAAGAAGAAAAATAGTGGTGAGGAAAGAAATTACTGTCTAGCAGTGCTTCAGCAGTAGCTCTGCAGTCATGAACACTCCCAGACCTCACCAGCAATGCTGGGAAGGGTTAAGATTACCTTTTAGAGACTCAGCCTTACCCAAATGTGCCCTTTGAGGAAAGAGCATTTATTTAAGCTGCAAACAAAACTTTCATTCAGCCCTCTGCTTTAACACAGTGAGACCAAGAAGAGGGCCAAATTCCAAGGCTGCAAAGTGTTTTGGATATTCCTTGCAAGGAATAAGCCAACAAAAGCCTCAGACTGGCTCCTGCTGACTGCTTGGCTCAGCATCCATGGCTGATGACAAGGAAGGGAAGGGCCAAACTGGTGTATTTGGGCATCGTTTCTCTGTGGTTGCAGTGAGTGACCTTGCATCTCACTTCAATTACACTTCATCTTAATGTCTGCATATTTTTGTTTACAAAGCTAAGCACAGGACTCTCTGCACTGCTCCAGCCTGGTTTCACTTAGTTAATGAGTACTTTTAAGTGCTTCGCAGGGGAATGAGTACAGGAGGGCAAGAGGTTTTTAAAATGAAGTAACTGCTTCAGAAAAGTAAACCATGTAGTAGTTTGCCTGTCTTACTGCCCTGGAACAAGATGTCATGTGCCTTATTTCTTCACAGACTGAACAGACTCAGTTAGCCTGACAGCGTTCAGAAGTCGTTTTGGCACCCGGGAAGAAAACACAGGAAATATTTCCTGTATAAATTCAGACCTGTGAACTGGAGAAGGGAAGTCTCCAAGTCACTTTTATCTCTGGATTAAACTGATTAGCCTTAATGTTACTGTCTATTACAAGGACCTTTCAAACATTCTTTAGTTTATTCGAATCAGTCAAGATTTCTTGATTTTTTTTTCCTTTTCTTCTTCCACAATTAATCCACCAGAAAAGTAAATGTCACCATGTCTGTTCCCTAGTTCTTATCTTCAAAAAAGTGCATTAGAAACTTTCTTGCCACAGTTGAGATCTGGAATTCCTCTGCCTTTGGCATTTACAGAATTTTCATGGCTAATCTGTCCAGAAATACAATAAGCCCATCATCCTGCCCTGCATGGTCAGTGCAGGAATCTGACAGAAGACCGTGTTTGATGCAGGACAGACAAGCAGTTACTACATTTCCCATGCTCCTGGAGGGGGAACAATTAACAGATCAGCACTTCTTTCCTTGCAGCTATCACCTTTTCTGTAACCTTGACAAGAGGAAACATGTGGGTGTTTGTTTTATAAATGATAACAACTATCTAAACTTCTCTAAGTATTTAAATATGAAATTAATGTAACTTCTTCAGAGAAGCATGTATATGCAGATGAAGAGTCTGATAATGACTGCAGCTTAGCTAGAAGGACCAGTGTGAATCTATTTGATTTCTGAATACAGCATGGTTTCTTCATTAGCTGGGCAGATGCACTACGGAAGCATCAGCTGCCATGGCAATAGCTGTCTCTCTGCAGAGGCAGTTTCTAGCATTCATCACACGATAGGACTTGGACACCTGATGTCAGGCTGTCCTGAAGGAACACCAATGAGGGGGCTCTTCTGCACAGTGCTAGAAAATAATAGCAGTGAAGTGACATTTGCCAGAAGAGGCAGAGACACTACAATCAAAGCACTGTTCTGGAAATAATTACTAATTTATCTTCATTTCTTAGCATTTGACACTTTCCTGTACCTGTTTCATTCACAACTTTTTAACTCAAGGAAATTACATAAGGAAACACCAGAGGCACCTTAGGCTTGCCTGACATGCCAGGTGGCAGAAGGAAAGTGCTTATGGCAATGGGTAAGGCGACGCTGATGTCCAGACATCATACGCTACTCTAACATATGCTAGGAAATACTATGACTTGAAAAATTAATACAAACAATAGTGGAAAAAATATCTATTGAAGTTACCTGAAGCATAAAATGTCTGTCTTGTGCATCCTCCAGCCTCAAATCCTGATTGTCAAGGTGAGATTTCAGACGAATCAAAAACTCATTCTGCCTGTTGATGTCTGTTGCCAAGATAAGGGAGCCCAACTGCTGCTCAATGTCCTGTCTGCAATGGAAGAAAGCAAGCCCCTTTAATCATGGAACCATTGGAATTAGTAGCTCAAAGCAACCTGCTATTGATCACAGCTAGCATAAAGCTTCCTCTTACTTTATGGATCCAGTCTGATCTGTTTGGTCAGTCTCTGCTGGGGTTTGCAGGGTACAATCATTCTACCTGCCCAAATGGGCTCAAGACAAATAATATAGAAGAAAAACACTTGGCAAAGGTTGTTCTGCTAGCTTCTAAAAGTGCTATGAAAGTAAAAAAAAACCCACTCCAAAACAGCAGCATGATGCATTGAAAAAAACACTGATGTCTTACTTCAGCTGCTCAGAGCTGGGCAATGACTAACTGCAACTAGGAAGTTACAGTTGAAGTTGTGAAGGACTGAAGTCCTTTAAAGTACAACTGATGTTGCTGCTCTGATGCAAAGGATTTCTGGAGGGATATGAAGCTGTTTATATTCTTGGTAAGGTCACCTGTGATTTAAAATTTAGTATTGCAGTCTGTTCATTGGTTCAATCTCCATTCCTTGGTGGGACTAACACTGCACAAACACAGCAGGTAAAAACTAGCAGCAACTTGGCCAAGGTGTTTGTTGCTGCTCTTTTTTGCTTCACTCATAATGACTGAACCATGCTTCCTCAGTCAGGAGTGGAAGTCCTGAACAGTCCTGATGCTACTCAAAAAACTTCTATTTTGTATTTCATGCTTTTTAATGACTAAATCTTTCCATATTCAGCTGGTGCTATGTAAAATGTACAATGGCAACAGTGGATCTAGAATCCACTCCTGTTGGGACTCCCAGTGTTCCTGGACTGACTGTGGCCATTCCTGTGCTGCAGAAGTGGCTACGCCTCAGGAAATACTTCTGCTGTCTAACTTTGCCTCATGATTTCATACCAGCACCAAGAGAGTTCAGTAAGTTCAGCGTATGCTGAAGCCTGGGCCTCTTTGCCACTGTCCTCCTATGAAGAGTGAAGGAAGCCATGGACTAGTGTCAGTGATGCATTTCTTCTGGTGGACACTTACGTCACCTCCTTGGGCAGGTGTGCGAGGAGCCGTGACTCTCGAAGCATGCCTATTGTAGATCTCCAGTGGTGGTTTTCCAGCACTGAAATGTTCTAGAGAGGAATAACAGCAACAAATTCAAGGATTAGGCAGGTATCCATGGTACAGACACAGATTTGCCCTATGACAGGATACCTAGAGCAGGTTGGACACGCCGTAACACAAGCCTAAGGTGTGGGCTTTTCAGTCTCCTTTCGGATCTGAGTAATTGGTTGAGATTTCTGTTGTTAAGGACCTTGTGCTCCTGGGTTTCTTAGCTAAGGTCAGCCCTAGGGCCCTGTTGTTCTCCAGTCTTTGAGCCCTGCTGTGAACAGAGGAGCTAATCTCATCTAAGTGGGAGGTAGCTTTCATTCTAACAGATTTATTAACAAATGAATTAAAGCAGGAGCACAAAATCATATTTTTACCTCCTACTGATCCCGGGTGGACTTCTTGGCCTCTGCAGTTTGAATGCAGAGCAGACAAGAAAAAGAAAACTAAATGCCACATTTCCCTTGGAGTCAGGGCCCTGGAAGCTGCCTGCAGCTGTTCAGTGAAAGTAAGAGGAGCAGCAGTACTGCTGAGCATTTGCAGGCTCCAACAACTTAGTCTGCAACAAATTTTGAGTCCTATTTGCTTGCTTCCAATTAAGTGGAACCAAAGTTAGGCTGGAAAAAAATTGCTAGGGAACAGAAATCCAGCTTTCTAGGTTGTCAGTAAATTACAATAAATTGGGCATCTTGTGTCTGATGACTTTAAATTACTATCCTAATACACAATGCATTTGCCAATCAGCACTTGTTAAGTTCACAGAGTACTTTCTACCATCGAATGCCTCAGAAATGTCACTTGTTCAGAAACCTCTAACATCTGATCCCTGAGCAGTTTATGGCTTTTGCAGTAGATAAGCACTGGATTAAAAAACCCCAAAACACAACCAAACCTTCTGAGCAGGTAGCAGAGCAAGGACTCCACCCTGTCACTGCCAGCTGAGAAACCAGAGTCAGAATCCCTCTCTCCAGCCACTGTTAATCTCTGGCTCCCTTCTGCACAGTCCCACAGCTCTGAGGTGTTGCTGCCATAGTGCTGCCTTTCCTGTGGGACATAATGCACAGCTTCCACTTTTCTAAGAGCATCTGAACACTATTTTCTCCTTAAGGCTTCCCCATCCTCCTTTGCAATCCTGTCATATCTAATGACTGTTGAAATACTAAACGTTGCCAATAACCAAGATCCAATTCACATTTTGATCATCTTGCCGGTATTTTTCTTCAAATTTCATGTTCAAAGTTAGTGCAAAGGTAAGAGTGCAAACTGAATTGATTTCCTATTACAGTACTTTCTGTTCCTTTTGAATTCACACAAACAATGTTGTTTGGTACTTCACAGATACTAGGGAGAAAAAAGAAAATAAAACCAACTCCAGAACTTTCAAACCATGAAAAGACTCTTAAGAAAAACTGACAGACTCAGATCCCAGCATTAGCTAGGCAAAATCTAAATTACTTTTAACAGCAATTCTATTCATTTGCCAGCCTAAATATCCCTTTTCTCCTTATGCCTAAATACATCAGGATGGACTTCTGCAACCCTACACTCTAGCCAAGAAAAAATAAAGGAATGTAATAGGCCATAACAACAATTTTTTTGCTTTTTGCACCTACCCAGTCTCAGAGCTGAATCCTGGTACAGGCTGCCATCTTCCTATCCTAAAGTAAATTAGATGAACTTTACCTGACTGTCACCTTTGGTTTTTGGGACAGTTTACACTTGTTTAAGACAGTGCCTGTATGTGTAAGTTCCTGCAGCCCTGGTGTGACTGCAACTTTGAAACATCCCAACTGGGCATGTGCTCCCACATCCCTTCCTGCAAGGCAGTGTTACTCACTGTGAGGAGCTGCTTCAGCAGCATCTACCTCACACTCCATGGATGCAATGGCTCTTCGGCCATGCTGAAAACCAGCCAGAACAGGACTGAGTACGCAGGCATCTGAGAACTTTCCTGCATCCAATTAATAGTTACTCAAAGGAAAAAGCAAATGTGGGTAATCACCCCAGAGTATTTCTACTTCTGTAAATTTCTGCTCTTTCCCCGATAACGGGAACCTTAAACTAACACTGCTGTGCTGTCTAGTTTCCCACAGTGAAACTACATGGAGGAGGGAAAAGGAAAGGTCAAGTTAACAAGCAACAACCGAGCATGAAGTCATATGATTCCCCTCTTAAGCATAAGGAGCCAGAATCCCTGAAGCAGCTGCCAACAATTAGTAGAGTCAGCTAATCCACCTAGGAACACACTACTGCCTTATTAAGACTAATTGCCATGAGCTATCTGATTGTCTAGGCTGGTAGGCAGATAACCCATGCAGGGAGAAGTCTGCATGCTGGCCTGCAGACTGGGGTCCTCAGCTCTGCTTCCCCTGGCATTTGATTTTTTACAAAAACCTGGTAGCACAGGTTTGCTGCACTATAGGACCTGCCTCTGTTACATTTACAGCCTAAATCCAGTGGACTGCTATAGCACAGACCTAAGGACTGTGAGGGGAAAAACCCATTTATTTTACTGAAACTATCACAATATCTCCAATCTTTGACTTTCCCTGAGCTCTCTGAACCACTGCACTTGATACATGCATTTGGAAACAGGTAACAAATTCAAGAGAGGAAGACTTGCTATTAACTAGGTGCAGAGTAAACTTCAATTTGAATTCAGTTGAAGGGGATCTAAATTTCTTTCTATCTAGTCATCTATTCTTAGTCATTCAGAAGGTAGTTTAACTACACAATGCTGAATACCCCAAAATAACACTTTAATTATAAACAGTGCTTTTAAGGAAGACTACAAAGTAGAACTGTTAAAACTGATGCCCAAAATACATTTTCCCATTTCCAGCTTATATACATCTATAGTAAAGTTGTAAAGTGTTGTTTCATAGTTTTCTGAAACCTGTTTTGTACTACAGATGTTGTATGTGATCATTCCACACTTCTAAACTCTTGCCCCTCATTTAAAAGCCAGACAATGAAAGTTAGAAGCAAACCCTGCAACACATAACAAGGAATGCTACTGTGCTCACAAGAGAACTAAGTGACCTCCAGATCCCTCCCATCACCTTCTGCACTCTCAACTGTCTTTGTAATCCTGGAGACTTGAATGAGGCTCCTTTTTTTTTTGTGGAAAATTATGGTGCAATCACATGCAGACTCTTGTAGAAATTACCCAATAGATTAAAAAAAATAATTTATTTTCAAACTAAATCAATACTTGAAAGCTCTGAAGTCCCTGATGATGTTATCTATCTTCCTGAAACTTCACAAGCTGTCAAACACTGCATCTTTTGTCAAATACTGACTGACCTACCCCATTTTGCAAACCTTTGTTTTTCCAAATGTAAAGTTCTAATTTAAATGTCGAACAATCAAAAGCAAAGAGATGGCACACATGGATAAGCCTACTGTCCCAGTGACAGATGACTGCCAGCTATGTTAAAACTTACTTTCACTTGATCATTTTTCTGATTAGTTTCAGCACTTCTGTGGCTCTGCTACTTAAAACCCCAAAAACCCAAGAACCTTTTGGTTTCAGTTTGAAGCACATGTTAAAGTACATGTTTTAAAGACTATTTGCTGAATCTAAATTTTTGGCTAAAATTGTTTTCAGTAAAACTTTTTTCCAGCACTTATTTTTATTGGCATCCATCTACTGTATACTACTAAAATCTTTGGAAACAATCTGGGATCAATTTCAGATAAAATAATGTAAGTCAAACTTGCCAGTGAATGTTCCTAAGTAGGGTACTTAAAATCTCATTTGCTGTTGAAGGATTGCATTTTCTGCATTGTCACTGCCTTTCTAACCAACATGGGTAAGTATGTTCAAGCCCAGTTAACCGAGCAGAAACCAGCTCTCCAAGACACTAATATTTTATTTTAGCTATATTTCTTTCAGATTAGCCTCATTTTTCAATCTAATTATATACTGCTGTTTCCCACTATTAATTTGAGAAGGAATTGTTTATACCTTTTCACAGGACAAGGGCTTTTGTGGAATGGCTCTACTCATTCCTTTTCAAAGAACCCTTAATGTAGCATTCCCAAAGTCCTCTGGCTTAGGGCCCTGGCTTTTCTTCCTCCTCACTCAGCTGGCCTGACATTTAGAATAGATTTGAGTAAAATGGACCAGACACACATGGTTGTGACTGAATAAGCCGCACTGGCTTATGTATGGTAAGTCCAGTTACAGTTTTCAGTGTTTAGCATCACTGTGCCCCAGCTGGGGCTCCTACAGTCCAACACATTGCCATGTCTGAGAGCAGGACAGTTGCACCATTATACAATCCACTTCTTACAGGAAAACCCAAAGGTTGCTTGAGTAGGGCAGAACAAGAGAGACTCTCTTATCTAGTAGTAAGCACATCACAGCAATCTCTCAACATGCTAAGTATGTGTAGAAAGGTACATAGCTAGCAGTGAGTCTTCAGTTAGATTAATTTTTATCTTGAGATATTCTGCTTCTGACACCTTATTATAAAGGCTGAAGTTGACTCTTCCAAAGGCTAGAAATCAATACCATCTCCGTTTATTACCTCTGAATTATGGTTAGTGCAACCAAAATTACTATTTATGGCATTGCTCTGGCATGTATATGTCAGTACAATGTAAAGAATAGAGATGTGCATATATAGTAACATGTACATGCGTGTGAAGATTACACATATAGCACAGTGGTAGATAAAATACAGAGCCACACTGATTGCCATGGGCCAAAACTACAAAAGCATTCAAAAAGGACCACAAAAATCAGGACAGCATGGCTTCATTGGTACTTATTGAACAAGTGGGTCTATGTTTTTGTTTCAGGAAGTTTTCTGCTACTGCTTGCTAGAGCTGGAAGGATGTACACCAGGTGAAGGACAACTCTATGCTTATCCCAGGCTTATGTTTCTCTCTGAGATCTTTTACTGACTGCCCTCAGAAACAGGATACTGGAAACTGGACACTCTGTCTCATTGTGATTTTAAATCTCCTACCCACAGTTCCTCACCCCAGATGATCTACAGCAGAAATAACCCAGACAACTGATTTGGCTTAAATGTCAACTAAATCTGACATTTCCAGCTTCTTCCTCATGTGTATCACCTTTGCTGTAAGAAGTAACACCCAGTGAGGAGCATAAACTGTGGAGACTAAAGTGCAGGATGATGATCTGGCACTTTAGATCCCTTGATCAGCATCCTCCTGCTGCCAGATTTCCGCATGAAAGTTTACTGCAAATTGCTTAAACTCTATTTGACACCATTTTACATATTAGCAACTTGAGCAGTTTTACCTGGTACAGGCTGGCAAGGTGGTGTTTAGTTTTAATCAGAAAGGGTTGGTTGACCCCTGGATGATCCACATCATGAGCTGCAGCAGCTAGCAGTCCGAGCATGATGTCCAGCGGGGTGAGGAAGTTGGCAAGCTGAATCATCACACACATTAATCACAACATGAACATGAACAGTAAACACTTTTTTTCCCCTTGCAAATAAACAAACCAGCTGACATCATGGCACTGACTGGTTTTGTAGACATTTGCATACAAATGTCAAATACAAAATAAATATTGCGAACAACCTTTCGAAGGTGACTGTTGAACAAACATCTATAAAGACACTACACTATACAATCATGTTTTATTACAGCCTGTATTTCTTATCTCTTTATCATTTATGGCAATATAAGGATTGTTGTAATAGAAGTGCTTGAGCATAGTCTAAGAGATTCAGTTAAAAAAACTAAACAAATATACTAACAGGTTGGCATGCGTTAGCATACATGGTAAGAGCTCTGCCTCACACAGCATTTAGTAAACCCAACAACAGATCAGGCTTCATTTTTCTAGCACAACACCATGTTATAAAATGCAGAGTTTATAAACTTTTGAAATTTCAAACTTGGCTGTTAGATATTTCAGTTCAAGTATGTATGTTTTATTAGAGAACATAATTTGCCCTTCTAGCTTCAAGTATCCAAGCTTGAACACCTGTCCAGAATTTTTTCTTGCTAAAAAGGTAATTTAGAAGCAAATTTTGTTATAACTGGAAAAAAAAAAGAAAAAAGGAAGTCTTAGCATACTGTTTCTGAGAGTGAGGCAGTTATTACCAGCCTGATGAGTCTGTACACAGTACAGGTCTATGATCTGAAAGAAGTATTCTGACATGAGAACTGAAGAGCAGTATGACACAGGTTCTGGATGTTGGCAATCCTCCACACTTCCTGCAGAAGGGACTTGAAGATCTTGCAGGAGATGAAAATTCAGGAAAGCTGAGGCCTGGTCCTGTCCTCACCATTATTATATTGTGGTCTAACAAACTGCCAGTTCTAGCAGAACATCCTTTCATTTGGAATCATAGAATCATCAAGGCTGGAGGAGATCACTAAGGTCATTGAGTCCAACCATTAACCTGCCACTCTGCTGTAACCCCTATATCATATCCTCCAGTGCCAGATCCAGACTCCTCATCACTTCCAGGGCTGGTAACTCCACCACTTCCCTGGGCAATGTATTCCAGTGCTTGGCCACCCTAACAGTGAAAAATATTTTTCTAATCTGTCGAAACTGAATCTCCCCTGTCTCATTTTATGGCCATTCCCTCTAGTCCTCTTACAGCAGACATGGCAGAGAAGACCATCCCCCACCTCTCTACAACCCCCTTTCAGGTAGTTTTAAGTCAAGCCAGAAAAGATTAGTTATGTTCTTATATTGTGGCTCAGCACTGCAGTATCACAATGCCATCCAGTAACACATAAGGCAATGTCACACCCCTATGCTGTGAGGACTTGCTGCAGCAATCAAATGCTGCTGTTTACTCATGCAGAGAACACCCTTGCAACAGACCCAATTGAAAGGATCACTTTCCCTTTTCCTGGTGTGGCATGGCCCAATTTGGTATTTTGAAATACTGATGTGAGGAGCTTATGCCCTGAGGTGACTGAGACACAGGCATGGATTGCCTTCTGCTCATTTTGATGGGAGGAGAACTGCAGGCACTGGTGGGTGGCTGATACACACTGTCAGGGTGGCTGGAGCTCCTATATCACTGCTTAAGACATGTTGCCTGCACGATGAGAAGTGACTCAAGTAGCCTGACTGAAATGTCTGTAATCTGTAGCTGACTCTGCTCCAGACTTGTTACTGACTTCCAGCATCCTATCATTTTCTGCTATCTAAAAATAGCTTTTTCAGGTTTTATTTCAATCCTGGGGAAAAAAATCTGAGAAACATCTGAAAGCAACATCAGTGTGAAAGGTTATCATTACCTTGGGCTCCCTCAGATAGCAGTGCATAGCTTGTGTGACATCAGCAGCATGGACAGCATTGTGGTATGGGTTTTGGCTATGGTAATCTTCTTGAACCATAACTGGGAATCAAAACAGAAAACAAAGATCCTTTTGTCTCTGAATGCCATGGCCACAAGTGGGAACTGGACTTAAAATACAATCTGAGGTTTTGCAGTCAGCTGCCTAAGGAGTTTCTTCAAATAGCTTTAGCTTATTTAGATTGCTGCTCTTATTGGGATACCTTAAGAGGAAAAAACGCATGAAAAGATTTGTGAGGCCTGAGGGGATATGCTGGGTCTAGTGCATAAATCAACTCTTTCTTGCCTTAGTGAAGGCTCTCATTCAGGAGTAAAATAAACAAGGAGGAGAGGCACATTTATCCACAACGGAGTGTAATTATTTAGGCTGCTGTCATAGGGGAGTAGTGTGCCATTAAGGCAGCACCACCTATTTTGCAGCAGCAGGGAGTGAGGGCCTGATATCCTGGCATCATTTGTTATTTGGGTGACACACTACAGCCAAAGGCATTCCTACATCCCCCAGGCAAAGAATCAAAAGATACAGCATTGAGGTATTCAGAACAAAACCTTCTGGGATAATTTCAGTCACATCTATGTGTTCATTTTAAAATACCAGCCCCTCTTGCTTTACTTTGCAATGCTGGAACTGGTCCAGATGGACCTTTTAACTCTCAGCATTCACTTGCTTGTTCAGCTGTTTCACAGAATCACTGAGGTGTGTGCTTCACACCCATCCGTCCCTTGCCGTAGTCCCTGTACCATTAGGTGGTCTTGGGACATCATCATGTGAACACTGGCAGCTGCGTGTGATCTTGCCCAATGATGCCAGCAAATTAAAAAATGGAAAGGTAACAGGCAAATTTCCCATGGTGATTGTTGCTAGCATGGGGTATGCCTAGCTTCACAAGCATCTGAAGGTACAGTGGGTAATCCTTTAAACTCTGAGTACCACTAGCTCTAGTTATCCGAGCGTCAACTTCATAGCTGTTCACAGGAGTTCAGAAACAGCAGGGAGATTTTGTCTGTCTCCACACTGGAGGAATGCTTTTCCAGAAGCAACAATAAGGCAGTCTTAAAAGAAGAGACCCTGCCTTGGAAACTCTGCCTGACAGCCTAACAAACCAGCATTCAGCTGCATTCAAAATCTGATGCAAAAAGTAATTGATTTTGGCCAATTTCTTCTTTTGGTTCACTGACAGCATGGGGCTAATATTTCTGTTGGCAGTAACAGCAGCAGGGGCTTTCATCAGCACTATTCAGTGCAGACAGCTTGATATAATTTGTTAAGTTTTGCACATAAGCTTTTAGCTGCCCTGGGTCTCAGTGGTCTGTTAGTCACTAAAGTAATTATACTGCACCACAATTGTCCTGTGCACGGGTAGGTTCTGAGAGGTCTGTCTGTCTGTCTGTGTGGGCCTACAGCTGGCCACAACTCTGCATGGCATACTTTATTTTAAATCACCAGTGCAACTGCGGTATTGGGATGCTTCAGCCTGATGCAGAGCCTTTTGAAGTCCCTCCACTGACTGGGTACTGCACAAGTACCTGTAAACTGTATGCTAATATATCTCATAGAAATGTTTTACTGAAATATTTGCAATAACATCATGACTTTTACATAGATACACAGACCAAGCCAGTGCCTTCTCTGATGCTCTACTTAAGCTGTAAACTTCATTCAAAGATGGCTTTGAGGTGAGCACTTACCTAAAAACCTGTGTAATGTAACCATGTCTAACTGGAAATGGTGAATAAGTCCATGCACATTGAAGAGGTGACAAAGCAGTGTTACAAGGCTGTTTCCTAAAAGCAGAAAGGAACAACTGTCAGATTCTGTTAACATGTAGTTACAAACCAGGCAAGACTAAAAATCTTGGTAATTTCCTATTAGTCAGCTCCTATCACCTATCATATGAGCTTAGATGACACTCATACTCAGAAGTCACTTATATAAATTACTCCTATATATAATCAAGAGTTGATGGCATGACTGTATCATGTGTCTGACTGAGTGTCATTCTCATGTCTAGATGTCATAAAGTTGCTGGTTCAGCGTGACATAGAAGGCAAACTGACATGGTTTTAACTGGAAATCTTTTGACAGGCTTGTTT
Organism: Acanthisitta chloris; assembly: GCF_000695815.1. Taxonomy (NCBI): domain Eukaryota; kingdom Metazoa; phylum Chordata; class Aves; order Passeriformes; family Acanthisittidae; genus Acanthisitta; species Acanthisitta chloris. Next base: position 58,519 of record NW_008678071.1, on the reverse strand, counting down.
GAGAATGGCATCATCTTCATAATTCAGAGCTACCTCCAGGAACAACAGAACGGAGAATGCCTTTTCTGCCACTTCAGTCTGCCATACTGCACTAATGCATTAATTACTAAAAAATCAGCAGTTTATAGTTAATTTTTTTATTTTACACATGGCTGTACAAACATGTAATTAACCTACATACCTAGCTTAGCTACAATTGCATCTCATCATGATGATGCAGACATTGTCACTGATGATGAGTTGCAGCATTTATGGTCTCAAGTCCCACTGTAATGTTGCTCTGGCCTTACTGTGAATCCAATACTGTGAACAGTGGCAAAATTGAGCCTACCTAGTATTACATGATCAACTATACATACACAGAATATTTAAAACAGTTTGCACTGCTTAAATCAGCAGCAATGTTTCCAGAAAGGTTAGATAAAACACCCCAAACTAACCAATCCATACAACATATAAACAATGTTTGAAGGGTCTTTTCTTATTTAACGTAACTCACAAATAAAATTAATATATGTATGAAGAGGACATGGAAACTTATTTGCTCTTCACTACTGAGCAGGCACACAAAAAGGTTAATTCAGAAGAAATAGATTTTTGCTTCCCAGGCATTTGCAGTCCTTTCCACTCTTCACTGCCAGTCACTCAGCTGAATGACACACTAAGCCAACTTTTTTCTACAACTTCCGTCCCAGCCAAACTGAATTAGACTGGGAGTGAGGAATGAGGGATCTCAGTTCTATGACCATGCAAAAAGGGGAAAGGTGTGGTCATGACCCTCTTCAGTGACACCATCAAGAGACATTGGGGGTGGTGGGTGTTACAGGCATGTATTTAGATGAAACATTTCACAGATTTTTACTGCCTTAATGAATTTCCTAATTTTTGCTGCTGAACAGAAGTAAGAGTATCTTCAGTTAAAGGTCCCTTGTGTTGACAGAAACTGATTGATCATGGAGATCTGGATTTACTGACCAATGTATCTAACACGTATATTTGAAGTACCTTGGGAATTTCCCAGGTAAAGGAAACAGAAACACCTTCTTGAAAAGGTGACCACAACAATGCAGAGATTAGCTTAATACAAAATCACACTTGAAACAATACCCTATAGTTCAGGAAAAGCCTCAAAGAGTTCCAGGATATGATTTTTAGAGAAGTTAACTGTCAAATTTTTCTTCAGTAATCTAAACTGGAAACATTTAGGAATTAATTAATTAGGGTCTTTTGGAAAAGTCACATAAGAGAGACATTAAAATAAAAAATTACTTAAAAGGATTACTTACCATTCGTCAAGCGGTCAAACAAGAATATGTCAAAATCCCACATTCCCACTTTGGATAGCATGTGCTGGGAAAAACAAATATGAAAAAGCAAATGACTCATATGTCAAAATGTAAAGCAGATCTTAATTATTATTTATTTATTATTATTATTTAATTATTATTCCACCTTAATCAATCACAGGATTGGTTGCTGAAGCTTTAAAGTTTTGTTTGGGAAAGTCATAGAGGTGTGTTTGAAATATCAGACATCAGGTACCAAATGTAGCTGTACCGCATAAAATATCACTTGCATTTTAGCCTTCTAAATGGTGCTCAAACAAGGAATAATATAAACCAAAATACTATAAAAATGTTCCCTTTTACTGCACAAATTCTTTATCGTTCTTTCATGTCCCCAAATCGATTCAGTAAGAATTCTCTTAGGTTTTTAATACAGTAAAATACAATCTTAGCTCTCCGAGTGAATATGAGTTACAATTTGCTAAACAAACTAATACACAGGAATATAATATATATATTTTATAAACTTTGACACAGTGCTACTGTGAAGCTCACTCAGATATACAAAGGATCCATCATTACCACCATATACAGTGTTTTTACAGCTACATTGGTTCAGTCAAGAGTCTGAGTCTGGACTAGCTTTTTATGACCTACAAAGGCGTAAGACTGAATGAAATACACATTCACTCCTATCTCTTAGTCTATATTAAAACCAGTTCCGGATTCTTAATTACTTTCTAACACCTGGCACATAATCTCCTCCTGCAGAGAATAAAAATTGCCTAGGCACATAATCCCAATGCCATCACTTGGGCAAGTGTGGTTAGGAAAAACCATTCAAAGCAAGTATGAGAGTTGCGAAATAAGATAATTGTATTTTGATCATTGTGAAATTCTTTGCAGTAAATATTCCCTGTTTCCTAGCCTTTGCCCTTATGGAGGGCTGTTGTGGGCTGCCTAATAGCTGCTCCATACCAGCTGAAGGACAACTGTCTTTTTTCAAGTGGATGAACTAAATCTCGTGGCGAGGCTGTATTTACTTGAATCTGTAATTTAGCCAGGGATCCTTCATCCATTAATAAATCCAGATTATAATTTCAGTTGTTGGAATCTGAAAATGCTGACTAGATTTAGACGTTTTCTTGTTGCTTTGAGACCTAAGCCTTTAAAGCTGTAACCATACAAGAGGAACGGACAGCCTGCTGTGAGTCAGGCACGTAACGCGGGTCATTTCAGAAAGATCAACCATGAATTTGTTTATCTGAAGACTGAAACAAAATTGACACTGTGCAATATTATTAAAAGAAATGGAGAGCTGGAGACCTGTCTTACCCTTGCTTGCCCAAGGTAGTCCTCATCCAGCAGGTACAGAGAGGCTTGTGGTACAATTCCACGCAGTAACCGCGATGCATGGAAATACCTCTGGAAACTTAACAGTCTTTTCACTTTTTTCTTGGTGCCGATTTCCCCTGAGAGCGTAGTATCTGTGAAAAGCAATCAGTACAGAAACCATGAAACCCAAGATGATGGATGACATTATCAATTACTTAATAAGAGAAAGACCAAAAGCTTTAAAATAGTGATACAAAAATCGTAAAATTCATGCTTTGTGCTAATCCACATGAACGAGCAGTATTCAAACTGCTGTTCTTCAGCGTTACATATCTGTTTAATTCAGAAAAGAAATATGTTCCAGTAAAAAGACTACTAATGTAGGTCTTGGAAGATCTGGGTTCACTACGTTGCCTGTCACAGACTTTAATGTGATCCAGGCTAAGTCACTGGCATGTGTGTGCGTGACATATCACCTAGCTGCAGATGTCCAGAGGGAATCTAAATGACTAGACAGAGTTAGGTACGGGAAAACTGCTCTTACTCTTCTGTGCCTCTGTTCCCTAACTATACAACTGAGAACAGCACTGCTACCTCACAGGAGTGTCATTGGAATTATTAAAAATGGCATTGCACTAGTGTTCAGGGTGATCTTGGGTATGAAATCAAGAAAGTGACACCAAAAGAGACTGCAAAATACAGTTTGAAAATACAAATGTCTGACCCACTTTCGGAAAGTGAGATAAAAGAGGGAAAGAAATAATAGGTTAATATTCCTATTGTATTGTCTGCTATCTTTCTTACTTATTAAATCAAATTATAAATGAAGAAAGTATTTTAGTTCTGCAATTAGGAAGGCAGGTATATTCAGATAATACATGCATTTCTGGTTACACAACACAGTATGTTCTTTTCACCCAGTGCCAGGATAATTCTAATTCCCTAATGCTGTATTATGAGATTTTCATATAGAGCTAAATGTGACACAAATAAATCACTAATTAGAGTAATTAAATTACCTTATTGTTAGTAAGAAAAACACACAGGGTTCCTAAAACTCATAGTAATTTAGGTAATTTCATCTGAACTTTTAGCAGAACTTCCCATACAGTTGTGGTGTTTTCATTTTGCAGACTGGTGTAAGTTTTGAAAAAGAAAGGACAGAAACCGGACAGTTGGTCAAAGGCAGTAAGGTTCAATACAGCTTTATTTGTAAGATGAACCTTGTAAGAAGCTAAGATTAAACACTCTTTGATAGAACAAAAATGATTTCTTGACAATAAGAAGCTCCATAGCAATTCAGCAAAGCAAATTCAGCAGAGCAAATCATAGGATTTCAGGTTTAAATAAGAGCTCATGAAAAATATCCAGGCACTGAAGACTTTATCTATTTTTCCATTTCTTTTTATAAAAACATACTGAAGGTTTGTTCTGCTGTGAAATTAAAATATCACTTTGCCTGCTGTTTTTATAAGTAGTATTATTCTGAAAGGATTTTCAGAGAAATTGTTAAGGTGTTTTTTGATCATAGATGGTTCAGTATTTGATTTCTCCAACAGATGTGTGAGCACTTTCTGCAGCAAGTTTCTTCCTTGTTAAGTAATCCAACAGCTATTGAGTGGCACAAAGTGGGTGACAACATCAAAAAAAGCCATCCTTACACATTGATTTCAATATAATTTCCAAGTAAGTCAGTCTCACGGTTCTCATGGGCAGTCTGAAGACCCCACTGAGTTTTGATAATATAAAAGCACAACATAATTTTATTGCAACTTGACAAGCCATGTGTTTTCCAGAATGCAAACAGTAACAATGCCACTACTGTACCAGCCTGAAGGTTAGGTTTTCGTTTATGATGTGCCAGCACCTGCCTTAATTCTCTCACACGTTTTAAAAGCTGGAACAATTTCATGGCCCGTTGAAAGAGTGACTAACGTAGGTGTGAACAGTTACCCGGTGGTAGTGACATGTGGAGGAACTGGTAGACTTGTTTTTGTATTTTGCTACTAAGAAATGGGTAGCATTCAGTTTAATTCCTGCATAACAAAACACTTAAAATAAATTCACTTCTAAAATTTTTGTCAGCTGTTTCTCAGCTTTCCAACTTTCCTACTCCCATCTTTGTCCCCAAACTGTCATTGCTTTCAGGTAACAAGTTTAAATTCTAAAGTACAAAAACCTTTACATTTGTACATTAAAAATTAGTAGTTTCCCTCACTAATTTTTCTCTAAATTACTATACTTTTCCAGTTAATACAGATGACTGAAATTACCACCTACACTCCCCTAAGCTGTCTTTAAAATTCACACATAGAGTTGCTGTGGATGATCTGAAGGTGAAGGTTTGGCTCTAGTCCTAACAAGCAGCTGTATGTTGGTTTATGAAGAAGTGGTTATTTTATCCTTTGGCTTACCAGATCATTTCAGTAGCAAAAGTAATACTTGCCAAAGCACAAACACATCAGGTGGAAACAAGTAAATTCATATTATGAAATATATTTTCTGAATTGAACCATCAAGCTTGCTGCCTATTGCTCTGTATGGTTGTCACAGGTCTCAATTCCAACTCAGCCATCAGCAGACAGTGCCTCTGAAACATGACTTGATGCTTCAGCTGAACACTGTATTACAATATATTATGCAAAAAAGATTACCCACAATAATCAGTTGCCCTGTATTCTTATTCATAAGGGAAGAAGTTCATAGTACTGATAAATAGTAGCAAATGTAGTTTCAAAACTGAGTTCTTGACAGAATGGCCTGAAGCCTGCACTGCAGGCTACCCACACTCTGACCTGAAGGACATCATGTTAAAATCACATCCTTTGGGTTATTTCAGTAATAATTGACTTGTCTGTGAATCACAGGATTTACCAGACGACTGCTGTGACCCGTAACAGATTACTAGGACATCTGCATTAATGTACCATATTATAATGGTATCTTGCATAAAATTAGACCAGGACTCTGCCCCTCTCTGTGCACAGCACACTCCAAACTAGTATAATCTCCTTTTTCTCTTTTCTTTCCGTTCCCAAGATCACTGTCAAACAACGAAAGAGAAGCACAACCACACAGAGCTGAGAAAAAAAAGGCTGATTAAAATAGAAGAGCCAAAGGTGAAACAGTCAAGAGTGAATGCTCAAATTCTGCCCTCAGCTCAGCAGCTGCACCTGAATCTCCAAGCAAAAAAGAGCTAATCCTAGCACATGGGATCCACAAAAATCAAGCTGGGGTTTTAAGATTAAATTAAGGGTTTATGTGAATGACATATAGTAATACATGACCATTCTACTTCTTTACTGACAACTGTAAATTTCAATTTAAATTCTAAAAATAAATTTTTGACGATGACACCTGATACAAGTCATACAGTTCCTTTGAAATACAGAGAGTTATTGATACCTGTTTCTAATTAGGTTAAATTGAATTACAAAGTAAGTGAATCAAAAATATCACCGGAGATATCCCTTAACTTCAATTGTGGAACTACGGGTACTAAAGCATATGCTATAGTGTCTGGTTAAAGAACACAAGCTGCAATGCTCATATGGGAAGGATTTAGTAATTATGTGCAATTTTGAAATGAACATGAAATGTCTTTAGTTTATACTCATAAAACTTCCCTGAGACCTGTGTTTATCTTTAATCATCATGGCAACTTCTGAATGTTTTGTTTACCTAAAACCCCCCCATAATCTGCATATCTTAAAAGATGCTCATTCCCATATGCCAGAGTTACTGCCTAGCACAGGGGTTGGAGAAACCCTTCTCTGTATACCGAACAACATTACTGTATGAATTACACAGACATCTTGTATGAATTACATACATGCTTACAGAAGCATTTGTTCAGGCACTCCTCTCAAAGCTTAACTCCTACCTCCAAAAAGCCCAGGCAGCCTGAGCACACAGTGTATCTCCTGGTGTTTCAGCAGGCAACAGAAGTGGCTGCATTTTTCTATAGGTAATTTGATAGCCACATCATGTACACACACCCCAGCAGACCATGAGTGATGTCTGCATACTGCATGTGGCCCTCGAGAGGTTAATAAGCTACAGGAATCAATGGTTGCCTTCTCTCTCCTAACACAGTTCCTTCAGTTACACAGATCTTCTTGCCTTAGAATGATCTATGGCTC
>NW_008678071.1:41006-51741 GCF_000695815.1 Acanthisitta chloris | reverse complement strand
GAGGTTTTCTGCACTGGGAACTGCTACCAGTTTTCTTTCGCATTTCTTTCACACTGTGTGCCCACAGGCAGCATGCACATAAAACTCATGGAGGTTATGTTAACAATGGTTAACATCCAGAACGATCATATAAATCAAACTTGGACAAGGATGTACTTAACTCTGCACCAAACATTCATTACATTGTTACTGTTCTTTCAAAGTAAACAAACTTGGTTATGCATTCAAATAAAGCCTCTGAGTTTTTCTTCACAGTATCACCTTTTTTTTTTATTGCACCTCAGTGTGCCATAAAAACAGGTCACCCAGTAGCATGTGTGGACAACAAAACGCTTATTAATTTTCAAAAGTGGACTGATTCAGAAGAAGTAAATGTTTTTTTCTCTTCTTAAGCAATGGATGCAGAACAAATCAGGTCCTCAAGCACCTGCCTTTGACTCATACGACTTAGAATACTCCCTCTTCTGAGGATACACAGCCACTCTCTACAACTGTATTCCTGAAGAGTCAGGCAAGCTTGGTGGGAAAGTGCTAGAATCTCTGGAAGATGAGGTGAGACGATCAGTTCTGCAATTTAAGGTCCAGACAGTTTGCAAACAGTGAGGACTCTGATAAACAATTTGTCTCTGGTTGTACATTATGGAGGTAATTTTCTGCACTGGTTGACTGGCTTGACAGCTGGTTAGAATGCTTTTCTTTGAAAGCCCAAGAGATATGTAACTGACTTACAAGGAGTAATTGGTGTTTGTCCATTTTTTTTTGTGTGAGATTATGCCATGCATTTAAACCACCTTTACTGAAGTCTTGTTTGGTATATTCATTGCATATCGGGTTGCTGAATCTTTCTTATAAAGAAGAATACACAGCACTGACGATGGAAAAAAAATTGCTGTTGCCTTCCTAGTACCTTCTTACATTATGGATTTATCATATTACCCAAAAGACAACAGCAGCATGAGTAGAGGCAGCTGAACTAACACAGGCAATCTAAATATTAATGACAAACTTCGTATTTTAAATTCAAATTTTGAAGAAAGCACTGGGAAACCAGAAGAACAGAAAACCTCTTCTCTCTGCACTGTCTAGGCCTTCCTGAGACCTTGTGCATTGTAGTCCAAATAGCCTTCAGGAAGGAAACATTGCAGTTTTGAAGAAAGGCCTGAGAAAATGCACAAAGCATCAGAAACCTATGTGAGAGAACTGTTTCTCGAAAGTTTTCAGTCTAGTGCAGAAGGACCAAGAAGGCTCAGATGACTATCTCAGTTGTACTTCTCAGTGGTCTGTGGCTGGTGTAAGAAAAGGACAAATAGGTTTGATTCAAAAATAGTAAGATTGTGTCAGTTTTACCCTCTCACTGCTCACTGCAACTAACAAGACAGATGAACACCTTGCACTATATTGTATCTACAGGTAAACAAGTGTTGTACTGAAATCTTGTAAATGTAGAAATCCTCATGAGATTTCCTCAATCTATATGGGGATCCAAAGAAAGTTGTGTTCTAAACACTTTTTTGCTTCTCTAATGTCTAAAATATTCTTTGTTCCTTGACTTCTGATAAAATTCAATTTTAGAGGTCAAGTGCTTTCTGTTAGCTGCCATTGTTCATATGGGTTGCAACTGTATTATTTCCCTTTAAAGGGGTAAACATTTTCTTCAATTAGGAAGAAGCTGTGAGAATGAGAGGGGGACTCTGAACACATCAGAGAAAAGCAGAAAATTAGCAGTAAAATAAAAGAGCTTAAAAATTTTATGCTTTGAGTAAAAATCCCATTCTTCAACCACATGCACAAGTGCACAAAACCAATGTAGAGCCCTGTTTACAGAGGAGGTGTTCATGCACCTCTTTGGCTAGTGTGAGAGGTTCTGAGACACCAACTTTCTAAGTCACCTTGCTTTGGGGTTTCTTCTTTTTTAATCAGCACTTGAGGTGATGGTGGCTTGTAACACCAGCCATGCAGTTTCCTCCCTGTGGCAAAATACACTCTTTTTGATACTCTTTGAAAGAGAATACAGAATTTAAGAATTATGCTGACAATCTCTCTTATATACCTAATAATCCTATTACACCAAATTTTGGAGAAACTAGGGTTTCAAAGACCATTTAGATAACCAAATATTAGCCACAATAACAGGAGGAGGAATAGAATAAATCCAAATTTAAGATGAATTTAGATGTGTTTCTCTTCACAATTTGCAGCCATTATTTGGGCCATCACTAATCTTAATGCAAACAAACATCTTGGCATCTTTTATTAAACCTCCTACAAGTTCTTTGGAAATAGCATGTTGTGTTCTATTTTGCAACAGTTGTCAGCATTTCAATATGAACCTTAGCTTTGCCACTTCAATCTTTGTACAGTAGCACAGTCAGGGCCTTTCCTTCCTAAAACTGCAAATGTTTTATAGCTTATTATGGTTTCTCCAACAGGAAATGGTACATCCCCTCCTCCTTCACTCCCCTTGAGAAAAAACAACATAACCTGTAATAACAGCAAACCCAACTTTCATTTATCATCTTAATGATCCCTTCTCCTTGTTCTTTCTTTTCCTCTGGTCATTTGGAAAGTATCCTCAGCGTTATCTTCAGTACATCCTTTCCCTTTTCTAATCAGGGAAAAGAAGGTGGGGTGGCAGACTGGGTCATGCATCATTTGGAAACTTAAAGAGACATTCTCATTGAACTGAATCCCAAATCTGTACTTAAAAAGTAAGTTACAAACCTGTGTATTCTGGTCAGTGTTTGCTAAGACTTTGTGTGTGAAGCGCGTCTAGTGTTGTTTGTTTTGCTTGCTCTCATGAGTTCTCCTGAAGCATTCACAACCCAAACAGATGTATTTTGTTAGCATATGAGGGCCTGTGCATTGATCAGTTTTACATTATGGCTTTCATTTTCTGCAAACGTAGCATTAAAGCTAAACAAGGAGTATGAATGGCAGGTAGAAGAATATACTTTTCCATCAACCTTGTTATTAAATTTTGCAGGTAACAACTCTTAAAAACACTTTTTAATTGCAAACAACACCACGAACCAAGAAAACCTTGCTGCTATTTGATGAAAAGGATAAACCAGACTGACTTCCAATGACAAGAAAAGAATTTGAATACAGTGAAGGCTTATTACTAGAAAAGAGAACAATCTCTGCTGAAACATTAAGAGCCTTCCAATTTCTCTTCCTTGAATAGGTAACTGATAGCAAGGCCACAGGCTGACTTCAGTTCTGTAAATGGTCTATCCATTCAAACCAGACACAAGTTAACTAGATTAAGCCCTTGTGTTCTAGGAATGTTGATGAGTAACTTTTGGATGTGCTTACCCATGAGGAACTAAGGGAGGTATTACATAGAAATAATGCAGACCCCATAAGATCTCTCCCTTTCTAATTTAATAACCATCTGGAACTTCGGACTCATCTCCACAGGCTGGGTTGGGATCTGAGTAATCCAATCAGCCCTTTAAACTTCCTCACAAGACTTTCAGTGTCCCGATTTAACCTGGGTCAGAAATACCTAAAAAGGCATCTCTCACTCCCACTTCTTTTTCTAGCCAAAGGCAACAAAACAAGACAGTTAACCAAACTCTTTTTAACCTCACTTATTCGGGTTTGGGTTACTTGATGGTTCAGTTTTGGGTTGGTGGCTGTGGTTAAGTTTTATTTTCCCTGGAGATGGGCCCTACCTGAAAGCCTTGGAGTGTTCAAAATCCAAACTCCAAAATGAATGTAAATTTTGCAATGGATCCTTCTGCAGACAGGCTGAAACCACAAATTCAAATGTCCACAGACTTTGGTTCTTTGAGATGGAGACTTTTTTGTGACTTCATATCTTCCCTTACTAATCCTGACAACACTTTTCATTTCTCCAACACCTAATTCATCACATGCCTGGAAAGTATGTGATGAATTCACTTTATTTGCAAACAACCTGAAAGCCAGAGTATTTTGCTTCACTTGAATCACACAGCAAATCAAGGACAGAGACTGAATGGTACGTAATATCACCATTTACCACCATTTGGTACTGTAAGTATATCATCTCTACTAACTTAATTTGCCAAGCTAAGCTTAAAGAAAGTGGGGTTCTTTTGAACGCAACTTCTGCCTGCATGACAACAGTAAGATCCTAGGTAATACAGAGACATACCTTTGGAGTGTCTACAGACATGTTGTGACATTTTATATATTCTCAGATCCCGCTCTGTGTTCCTGTTGTGCAAGGTGTAAGAAAACAGAAATCTCTTTGGGTAACACCATTTGGGTGCAGAGACTCCACTTTGCAGGTCACATACTACATCCTTTCCCTTTCCTTGTTATCTCTCCTAGATCAATATATACAGAAGTGAATTAAATATAGTCAATTAGAGGCTAATAACTTTCTCATTTGCAAGCAAAAATTCAATCCAGAGAAAAGCTTAGCATAAACAAGATGGGAACTGGAGAATCACTGTTTAAGTCTTAAGATCTCCTTGGCTTCTAACTTATAAGCTTGACAAGCAAATTTGTAAACAGTAAGTTACTCATCTCAGCTGTAAACTGTTATTTTGTTAGTCTACTTAATTGACTCTGGCAATAAAACGAAGTATCTAACATAACTGAGGTAGGGTGAGGTCTTCTTTGTTATTGCTGCATGCTTACCTACAAGTCTGGATTTATCACAAGGAATTCCCTCAAACTTTTGGTTAACAATGAGGATACATACCATCACATTCACCAACAAAACTTCTCATGAGATAACGAAATCTATTTAAATCAATGCGTATTAGTCACTGGTGGGATCTGGTTCAATGACTCACTGAGCAACTTTGTGAATCAGAGAACTAAATTAATTGCTTACCATAGCTCCTTCATTTCTCAAATCCAAACTATACTAAAAGGAAAACTGGATTCACTTTCACTGCAGAAGTGTTTCAAATTCTAACTTACTACCCTGTTTAACTCCTCTTCTGTCTCATGAGCACAATAAAGTTCATTTAAGTCACAGAAATGCAGAAGTACCAATAAACTTCCATCATTAATTACAACCTGCATTAGGTTCAGTTGCAACCTTGAGCTACTGAGTTCAGAGTCAAACTTTCCTAAAATATGTGAGGTCTGATTTGGAATCACTTTTACATAATTTATACACTGTATTCAACTGCTAGAGGGCACCTAAGACTTGCCTATTCCATCCTTACTCCTTCTGGAAAGTACATTTCTCATGCTAAGTCTTTTTTTCTTCCACTGCCTTATTTGCTCAAAGAGAAAAACCCTCACCCTAGTTTACTATAAACCTATTGGGCTCTGCAGATTTCTGTGTTTTAGTTTAGGAGTTCGTAAAGTATACACTGTATTCAACTGCTAGAGGGCACCTAAGACTTGCCTATTCCATCCTTACTCCTTCTGGAAAGTACATTTCTCATGCTAAGTCTTTTTTTCTTCCACTGCCTTATTTGCTCAAAGAGAAAAACCCTCACCCTAGTTTACTATAAACCTATTGGGCTCTGCAGATTTCTGTGTTTTAGTTTAGGAGTTCGTAAAGTCTGGTGTTTCTTCCATCCTGCTGTATGCATAGCCTTATATCTGTCTTATTGTGCTTATTTTTTACTGGGGGTTATCAGTGGCCACCAGGAGCAGGTGGTTTGCTTGCCTTATCATGTCAGGACAGAAGAAGGGACAGCCAGTTTGCCTCCTGGGGGTTTTCACACTGGGCTAACAAACAAGCATTGTCTGCTGCAGCTTTGGAGAGGGAGAGGAGCTGCTACATAGCTTCCCCTCAAGCTTCTGGCTTGATATCATCAACACAAACAAGTATCTGGTAGGTCATGCAGGTCTCCACAAGTTGCAGGGACTGACTCTAGAGGCTGAGGCAAGCATACACTCCTCACAATACAGAACCAAGGAGATTTTGGTGACACAGGGATATTTTACATTCAGTTTGGTATTCCAGAGTCATCTTAAGAGTCCCCAAACACAACAGTGGAAACTGTGCCTAGGAAAGCTTGCAACTAGGCAGAGAAAAGGCAGGAAGACACTAAAGCCCTGCATCTCTTCCAGACAGGATCCTGCACAATCCTCACAGCCCTGACAGCCTGGCACAGACACGGTGAAGGAACACTAACTTTCTATACATTGCAGAGAGGCACTGGAGGCATGTGTAGATGGCATCATAGATGTTAGCTCAAACAACAAGAAGCCAACATTAATCCAGTTGGCTTTGATTAGGGCTACATAAGATCTCATTTTCAGAGTGCAGGAAGTTTTCCTATCCAAAAAGACTTAATGGTGTCTTAAGTTACACAGCAACTTTACTGCAGGACTCCAGGAAAAACAAAAGATATGGTCTAGCCAGTGTTAACCCTTAATAGACAAAGTAGGGAAAAATCCACTCGTTTGACTGAAACTGCAAATATGCTAAACAAAGTTACATGTGAGTAACCTTTAGTCTGACATTAAATATCAATGCCCTGTACTTTTAAAAAAATGTCAATTTTCATAATGAGTGTCAGCTCTGCTCAAGAATGAGCTTCAGTGTTTTCCCGTACTTTAAAATAAGGCTGGTACTGTTATTTGGAATACTATTTCAGACAATAGAGGGAACAATCACTATTAAAGCTCAGTTTGTTAGTGAGAAGATGGAGTAATGCTTATACTGCATCTGTCTAGATTTCTGAGGATATTTACCATAAAATATTCTCTACCTCATCCTCCTTTACTCTAACAGCTTGCAGTATACAGTTGCTGGCTGTCAGTTACTGCCCCCCAAAAAATGCAACTAGTTCCAAAATTCACTGCAAGTATTAGGCACTCTTCAAAAGGACTGCAGTAGTGACATTGATGTATGCTTCTTTTTGACAGGATGTGCAGCACCATGGATTTTGCTGCTTATACGGCATACACGGCAGAAATGGCTTTAATAAACAAGTGTAGATGAACAAATAATATAAAAGCCTGTTTACTTCCTGGCAGAACACATGTCTGTGTGCTCTGAAAATGAGCATCTTCATTCACTTGTAGGCCACCAAGTGAGCCAGGCCCAGTGCACTTGCCATCTACAAAATCAGTAGTGGAATGCCTAGAAATCTCACTCCACTTTGCACTGAAAGATTAACCCAACACTACACAGAAAATAGTAAACACACAAAAACCTGAAAACAATGGGAAATCCAAAATCAGGATCATTGCTTTTCCTTACATAGAGATCACGACCAGCCATAGTGACTTATTTCAGATTATGGAGAAGTAGTAAAAGGAGTAGGTCAGAGGTCTGTGACAGAGCACAGGAATAAAAATCCCAGGTGCTCCACCTCCATCGGACCAGAGGTGTGTGCAGAGAGAGGCATCGCTTTCAAGTTCAGCAGTTACAGGTGAAGGGTTATGTGGAGTGTCCTGCTCCTTGCATGATCAAAGGCTGAGTATTCACCAGAACACCCCTTGTCACGGATCCCTCCCTAGACAGCCCACAGACAGGATCAGTGTTTCCCAGAAGCTGGCAGGATCTGAAGATTCATGTACGGGGGATAAAAGTGAAAGCCCTACCACCAGAAAAAAAATATTCAAGTTTTTGCTTTCTTTAGCCATGGAGAGGAAAGAACACATGAAGGGAATTTTAAATAACATGGACATATTCAAAATTAAAAGGAAATAATTAATATAGCCACACTTGAATTTGAAACCATATTCATTTCTACTTCATAAATGAAAAGAAGTGCTTTATTTTCTCTCATTCTTTATAAGGGCATGACCAGTAATACTTCCAGCTAGCCTAAACTAGTCTTTTTTTCCACATTTTTCTTTGGCAAGTTAGGACTAAATTATCCTCAGAGCTCTGTTCAACCAGCAGGTTGTTCCCTTTGTCCTGGCAAAACTGATGGACCCATCTTACTGCTTATGTCTTTCTACTTCAGTCACAGCAAGCCCTCTGATGGACTTACGATCCAGAAAATACCTTTTACCAGCAAGACTGATAGTAGCACTATGCCAGGTGGCAGTAACTTTACCAGTGTGGGTGAATGCAGTCCATCAAAGTCAAAATTTTTCCCTTCCTGTTAGCTCCTCTTCACTCCTGACTCCCAGCTAGTCCTCCTGCTTTGCAGTGGGCTTCCACTCTGTTCTCTGCTACCTTCCTCACTTCCCCAGGCACTCAGGCAAGGAGTTACAAAAAGGAGAATTAAAACTTTGTTTTCATAATTGCTCTTTAATGAAAAGCACCATCGCTAGAAGCTTAAAGGTGTCATCATTAAACTGTCAGAGTTTCAGTCTGTTTTGATGAAGATAGTAACAATTTGTTAGGAACTGCAGTGAGAGGACAAGGGGTAACAGTTTCAAGTTGAAGGAGAGGAAATTCAGGCTGGATATTGGGAAAATGTTTTTACTGTAAGGGTGGTGAGACACTGGCACAGGCTGCCCAGGGACGTAGTGGCTGCCCCAGCCCCGGCAATGTTCAAAGCCAGGCTGGATGAGGCCTTGAGCAACCTGTCTAGTGGGGAGGCGTCACTGCCCATGGCAGGGGGGGTTGGGACTAGATGATCTGTAAGGTCCATTCCAACCCTCAAAATTCTATGATTCCATGAATTTTTTTCAAAGGTTACATGGAGGGGTCTGTGCAGTACACAAGGACACATTGACATCTGCTTGTGTCTGAACACTGGACTTAACACAGCATCCAGGTTAAATGCTACAGGCCCCAAAACTAAGTGTTCACTGTTATTTTATTTAATTTTATTTTTTACACACTGGCAAATGGGTCTATATCAGTACTGAGAACCCATCAGGTGAAAAAAACCCAACAGTACCTCAATTTATTATTTTTCTTTTTACATTTGCCCTCCTTTATTTACAACAGTGGCAAAGTAAGTTCAATCAAAATGAGGTTAAGATTATTTTTAACAGATGTTCACTGCTGGCCTGACCCAAAATCCATTGACGTCAATGAGAAGACTCCATGGGGCTTTGGATTGGGTTCTAATTGTTGGAAAAATTAATGTTATTGTAAACCACTGGTCAGTGCTGTCACATGCTCCCCTTCTGTGCCAATTCTATATGACCGGATAACAGACTCACATAAATCTGTTCCAACTGTTGTCTAAGAGGCTAAAGGACACAGAGGTTTATCTTTTTAATTCTGAAGCACCCCTTCTTCTCCACAGCACACCCCATGGCCCTACTGTATTTATAGTTGCCAGATTCAGCATTACAGACACTATTCACACAATCAAAACATTTCACAGCCAAACACTGGGTGGGAATAATAGAATTATTACTGCTGACTGTGTGAAGACAGCTGAACTACAGATATACATGAGATGAGGCACTTTGGTCCACATACTTTCAACAGAGATTTGTATTTGTTTTTATTTAAATACAGACCTGAAGGAAGGGTTGCACTTACTGTTAAGAAGTCGGAAGTCTATAAATGGGTAGGAGCCACGGCGCTCGGAGAGAACCCCTGTCTGACCTCTCACCCGTGCATCTCCTGCGAAACAAAATCCCCAGAGACATTAGAAGGGGCAGCTGCCTTTCTCTGCTGTTTAGATCTACATCTACTTTTTATACAAAGCCATGACGTTATGCTCCTCCAGTGGGAAAACTAAGGTCCAAAAAATCATCTCCCATGACATCCCTGGGTAATTGGGTAAAGCACTACAGCTGATCCTCTTATCAGAACAAAGACAAAAAACCCTTCATTGCTGGCTGGGATTAGACCACAATGTTATCCTACTGAACAGCTTCTTGCCCAGCAAGCAGACTCTTAACTGCTTCGGGAGTAGTGCAGAGGTCTGTTTTTTTTCCCCAGTCAAGAACAGTTGGACTGTCACGGCATCACAAACTACAGTCTCAGCCTAGATTAGGCTCACAATCCAACTGACGTCCAAAGCTGTGGGACAGGTCTCAAAATCATAAGCTGATGAAAAAATCCAACAAAAAAGTATGAAGATTTTTTTGAAGTTAGGTAGGTTTTGGGGAGGGTTTGTTAAGTTTTGCTTGGTTTTGTTTTACCTTCTGCTCTTTGAGCAGTCTAGAAAATGTAAGCCTTCTTCTCAAATACTGCAGCTCATTTATGCAAGTGAAACATGATGTCCTCAGATAAGGATTACTCCAGAGCTTTAGGATGTGTATTTAAGTAAGACAAACTGACAGCACAGTACTAAGAATTAGTACTGCTGTGCAATTCACATTGATTAGTTCATAACTTACCTTGTAATTTTGATGAAATAGGCAATAATAATTTAAGGAAAAAAATGTTCCTCAGGATGAATAAGAGTTACAAAACCACTCTCTGAGTAGATAGGAAGTAGTGGGAAACAGATGTCAGTTTTATATTTCCATAACTTTAAATAATTTGTAGTTCAATGTAATTGTTTCTTTACAGACAATTAGCAAGACCAAAATATTACACATTCTTAAATAAGACGAGGTTTGGAGATTTTAGAGGTTCTAGTTAGAATACTCTAGTTCTTCGCCATCCCGACTGCTCCTCTACAGAACAGAGGTCACAGTGTTGAAAGCATACCCACTGCATGTCCTGATACAGCTCACACTGCAGTCTTCTCAAAGTTTGCAATAAAATTATGAATTATTAGTTAGTTTGAATTGTGCTTCCTCTGGGATACAAATAAAGCATCTGACTAAGCTAAACAACAATAATTGAAGAATTTGGCTGCTAGTGCTAGCTTCTACTGCTTGTGTTTAAAAACAAGAAAACATCTTCTAGCATAAAAGGACCTAGCTAGATGCTGTTGGGGTTTTTTTCCTATCTAAT